>NW_028120812.1:600000-780000 GCF_965178545.1 Coloeus monedula | reverse complement strand
CCTAACCCTAACCCTAACCCTAACCCTAACCCTAACCCTAACCCTAACCCTAACCCTAACCCTAACCCTAACCCTAACCCTAACCCTAACCCTAACCCTAACCCTAACCCTAACCCTAACCCTAACCCTAACCCTAACCCTAACCCTAACCCTAACCCTAACCCTAACCCTAACCCTAACCCTAACCCTAACCCTAACCCTAACCCTAACCCTAACCCTAACCCTAACCCTAACCCTAACCCTAACCCTAACCCTAACCCTAACCCTAACCCTAACCCTAACCCTAACCCTAACCCTAACCCTAACCCTAACCCTAACCCTAACCCTAACCCTAACCCTAACCCTAACCCTAACCCTAACCCTAACCCTAACCCTAACCCTAACCCTAACCCTAACCCTAACCCTAACCCTAACCCTAACCCTAACCCTAACCCTAACCCTAACCCTAACCCTAACCCTAACCCTAACCCTAACCCTAACCCTAACCCTAACCCTAACCCTAACCCTAACCCTAACCCTAACCCTAACCCTAACCCTAACCCTAACCCTAACCCTAACCCTAACCCTAACCCTAACCCTAACCCTAACCCTAACCCTAACCCTAACCCTAACCCTAACCCTAACCCTAACCCTAACCCTAACCCTAACCCTAACCCTAACCCTAACCCTAACCCTAACCCTAACCCTAACCCTAACCCTAACCCTAACCCTAACCCTAACCCTAACCCTAACCCTAACCCTAACCCTAACCCTAACCCTAACCCTAACCCTAACCCTAACCCTAACCCTAACCCTAACCCTAACCCTAACCCTAACCCTAACCCTAACCCTAACCCTAACCCTAACCCTAACCCTAACCCTAACCCTAACCCTAACCCTAACCCTAACCCTAACCCTAACCCTAACCCTAACCCTAACCCTAACCCTAACCCTAACCCTAACCCTAACCCTAACCCTAACCCTAACCCTAACCCTAACCCTAACCCTAACCCTAACCCTAACCCTAACCCTAACCCTAACCCTAACCCTAACCCTAACCCTAACCCTAACCCTAACCCTAACCCTAACCCTAACCCTAACCCTAACCCTAACCCTAACCCTAACCCTAACCCTAACCCTAACCCTAACCCTAACCCTAACCCTAACCCTAACCCTAACCCTAACCCTAACCCTAACCCTAACCCTAACCCTAACCCTAACCCTAACCCTAACCCTAACCCTAACCCTAACCCTAACCCTAACCCTAACCCTAACCCTAACCCTAACCCTAACCCTAACCCTAACCCTAACCCTAACCCTAACCCTAACCCGTACCCTAACCCTAACCCGTACCCTAACCCTAACCCGTACCCTAACCCTAACCCGTACCCTAACCCTAACCCTAACCCTAACCCTAACCCGTACCCTAACCCTAACCCGTACCCTAACCCTAACCCTAACCCTAACCCTAACCCTAACCCTAACCCTAACCCGTACCCTAACCCGTACCCTAACCCGTACCCTAACCCGTACCCTAACCCGTACCCTAACCCTAACCCTAACCCTAACCCGTACCCTAACCCGTACCCTAACCCGTACCCTAACCCGTACCCTAACCCTAACCCGTACCCTAACCCTAACCCTAACCCTAACCCTAACCCTAACCCTAACCCTAACCCCTAACCCTAACCCTAACCCGTACCCTAACCCGTACCCTAACCCGTACCCTAACCCGTACCCTAACCCTAACCCGTACCCTAACCCGTACCCTAACCCGTACCCTAACCCTAACCCTAACCCTAACCCGTACCCTAACCCTAACCCCAAACCCTAACCCGTACCCTAACCCGTACCCTAACCCTAACCCGTACCCTAACCCTAACCCGTACCCTAACCCGTACCCTAACCCTAACCCTAACCCTAACCCTAACCCGTACCCTAACCCGTACCCTAACCCTAACCCCTAACCCTAACCCGTACCCTAACCCGTACCCTAACCCGTACCCTAACCCCTAACCCGTACCCTAACCCCTAACCTGTACCCTAACCCATACCCCGAACCCGTACCCTAACCCGTACCCTAACCCTAACCCTAACCCTTAACCCTTAACCCTAACCCCGAACCCTAACCCCTAACCCCGAACCCTCACCCGGACCCTAACCCGAACCCTCACCTGGACCTGAACCCGGACCCATTTCTCGTTCATGACATCATTTCCGATGTCACTTCCGGGTTCCGCTTCCCCCGACACTTCTGCGTCCCGTTCCAGGTCCGCTTTCACCTTCCCCGTCACTTCCGGGTCCACTTCTGGGTTCATTTCTGGGTTCCATTCGGCTCCCATGGTCATTTCTGCATTTGTTTCCCATTTTGGGTTGGGTAACACTTCTACTAACAGTACTGCTTCAGGTACTCCTTCGCGTAAGAGTACTAATTGTGCTACTGTTTAGTGCTAGTGTTGGGGTACTAGTTAGTGTGCTAGTTAGCATAATAGTTAGTACAAGTCAGCTAGTAGGGGATTACTTAGCCTACTCATTGGCATTAGCATTATGGTTAAAGTACTAGTTAGCATACTAGTTAGTACTAGTCAACTAGTTAGGGGACTGGTTAGCCTACTCCTTAGCATTAGGGTACTAGTTAGCATACTAGTTCGGGTACTAGTCAGCATACTAGTTAGTACTGGTAAACTGGTTAGGGGACTAATTAATCTACTTGTTAGTGTTAGGGTACTAATAAGTGTACTAGTTAGTACTAGTCAACTCGTTAGGGGACTAGTTAGCCTACTCAGTAGTGTTAGGATAGTATGCTATCTAGAATGCTAGTTAGGGCTAGAAGGCATACTAGTTAGTACAAGTCAACTAGTTAGGGGACTATTCAGCGTTAGGGTACTAGTTAGGGTACTAGTAAGCATACTAGTCAGCTAGTTAGGGGGGCTAGTTAGCCTACTCGTTAGCATTAGGGTACTAGTTAGCATACTAGTTACGGTACTAGTTAGCATACTAGTTAGTACTAATCAACTAGTTAGGGGACTAGGGTTAGGGGACTAGGGTTCAGGTTCGGGTTAGGGTTAGGGTTCAGGGTTCGGGATTCAGGTTAGGGTTCGGGTTCGGATTAGGGCTCGGGTTAGGGTTAGGGTTCAGGGTTCGGGTTTGGGTCCGGGTTTGGGTTCAGGTTAGGGTTAGGGTTCAGGGTTCGGGGTTCAGGTTAGGGTTCGGGTTCGGATTAGGGCTCGGGTTAGCGTTAGGGTTAGGGTTCGGGTTCAGGTTCGGGTTAAAGTTAGTTAGGGTTCAGGTTTGGGTTAGGGTTGGGTGAGAGTGAGGGTTAGGTGTTAGTGTTAGGGTTGGGGTTAGGGTTAGGGTTTGGGTTTGGGTTCAGATTCGGGTTCGGGGTAGTGTTGGGGTTCAGGTTAGGGTTAGGGTTAGGGTTAGGTTAAGGGTTAGGGGTTGGGGTTAGGGTTAGGGTTAGGGTTAAAAAGAACATCATTTCATCCTGGCACATTCTTCTCTGTGAAACGCCTATCCACGTCTTCACTCCCTGCAAGGCTATTCGGTTTGCGGTGTTACTTGGAACTGAGAAGGAAGTTGCAGAGAGCACCACTATCTGACGGCACTCTGTAGGCTGTAAATGAAAGAGGCCTGCCACTGGAATGTGGTGCAAACACGGGTTTCCACGCGTCAAGGGTAAGCTCTGGATAAGCTTGTTGATCTAGAACTTTTCTCTGTGCAAGACGTAGCCGAGAATCTTTCCCTTAAGATTCAGGCTACAACGCAGTCAGAACGCGGTGCTACCTAGCGCTGCGAGGGAAAGTGCATAGCTCAGGCATGTTTCGGCAGTGGAAGGGGCCTTGAGCGTTTCTCTGCCGGCACCGTGCTCTCTGTGCGAGTAGACAATGGTTTGACTCCGGCAGATTGAAAGCACGACATGGGTGCTTAAGAGGCTGAACGACGGCGCTGATCACCGGGCTCGTGCGCTGAACGTATACACTGAGAGAGGAGCGTGGCTGCCACTCGTCTGCCTGCCGAATTCACATTAGCATTGGGAAGATGGAAGCTCAACGATAGCTACTTTTAGCTCTACTGCTACCTGTTCCTCTTCCAGCCCTACCTGGGAACAATATCGCCTAACTTTAGGCTTCGAGATGCAGAAAACACAGTGGTCGATGCCGAGGAGAAGGCAAGTGCAGAGTGCATCGTGGTGTTTAGGTGGTTTTACGCACAGGCTGCAAGAGGAAGCGTGGCTGTCATTCGCTTGTTGTCAGATTCAAAGTAGCAGTTGAAAACAGAAAGTTCAACTTGCAGCTACTTGTGCTGCCACCTATTTCTCTTCCAGCTTTCCCTGGAAAGAACTGTGCCGAGGTGTAGGCTTCGAGATGCAGACATTACAGTGGTAGACGCAGCGGAGAATGGAAATAGAGAGTGCAGCGGACAGTTTCTGGTGCTTTACGTGAGGCAAGGGGAAAGGGCAGCCCAGCAGTTGCTTTTACTTCTGGAGCCTTTTTCTTTGGGAGCAGCTGCTGCAAGCTGGGCAACGGAGCTGCGAGAGTGAATAGTGTGACGGCACGTCTATCTGAGAAGGAAGCTGCCGAGCCGCAGTGTGTTGTGCTCAGTTTCAAGGCTACTTGGAAGAGGGGGGTACTTGAAGAACGCCTTCTAGCTGGACGCGTCCTTCTGGGTGAGCTCCAGCTGCATGGACTCTGCAGCATTGAAGGTGTAAGAAACTGCTTCTGGCCAGGTAGTGTCCAGGAGTGCAACGGCTGCCCCTTACTTTGTGAAGCAGCCAGAGCATTCTCAGCTGAATCTGCTTGTGAAGCAGCTCTTGGCTGGACATTTGAAATTCGCTCCACTGAGTACGTTACCCCGGTGCCCAGTTGCTTCGTTCTTCGCCTTCTGCGGTCTGGACAGAACTGAAGCCCAGCAATGCCTTTGAGCTTTGCCGCTCTTCAGCGCGAACACTGCATGCATCCACAGTGTGCTCTGCACAGATTTTCCTCAGCTCTACATACAATCATTTTCTTGCTGTTTCACAGAGTCCAAACTGTCCGTGTAGCTCTTGCTCAGCAAAATGCGTCAGGAGAGAAACACTTGCTGGAGTAGCTTTTTGCTGGCCAAGACTTTCAACACAGCAGCACAATTCGGGCAAGAAGAAGGAGAAAGGAAGAACATCCTTTCATCCTTGCATGTTCTTCTGTGAGACGACTATCCATGCCTTCACTCCCCGCAAGGCTCTAAGGTTCACGGTGGTACTTGGAAGTGAGAAGGCAGGTGCAGAGAGCATCGCAATCTGACGGCGCTGTGCAGGCTGTAAAGGAAAGAGAGCTGCCACTAGAATGTGGTGCAAATACAGGTTTCCACGTGTCGAGGGTAAGTTCTGGGTAAGCTTGTTGACCTAAAACTGTTCTCTGTGCCAGACGTAGCTGAGAATCTTTCCCTTTACATTTGGAAAACAAGAAAGACCGAATGTGTTGCTGTATGTCGCTGAGAGGGAAAGTGCATAGCCAGGCGTGTGTCAGCAGAAGCAGTCGGCTGGAGCATTTCGCTGTTGGCACAGTGCTCTGTGTGCCAAGTAGACGACAGTTCGACTCTGACAGAATGAAAGCGCGACAATGGGTACCAAAGAGGCCGAACGAAGGCGAAGAGCACCGGGCTCGTGTCTGCAGCGTACAAACTGAGAAAGGAGCGTGGCTGGCGCTCCCCTCCTGCCGAATTCACGTTAGCATTGAGAAGGAGGAAGTTCAACGACAGCTACTCACTTGTGCTACAACTTATTCCTCTTCCAAGCATCCCTGGGAACACTGGCGCTTACCTTTGGGCTCCGAGATGCAGAAAACACAGTGGTCGATGCCAAGGAGAGGGGAAGTAGAGAGTGCAGCGGGGAGTTGAAGTGGCTTTACGGGAGGCAAGGGGAAGGTGCAGCCCAGCACTGGCTTTTCCTCCTAGTTCTTTTCTTCAGGAGAGCAGCTAGCAAGCGAGCTGCGAGAGCCAACAATGGGATGGCACGTCTTGTCAGAGAAGCCACGGTCTACAGTGCTGTAGAGTGCTGTGCACAGTTTGAATGCTGCCCTAAGTACACGGTACTTTTGGAACGGCTTCTCTCCTGCCTCTCCCGTCTCTGTGAGCTCTAGCTGCTTGAACTTGGCCACACTGAAGGTGTGTGCACGTGATTGCGCTGCGAGTATCAAGTCTTCCAGAGACGAGGGATAGTCAACAAATGCTTTCTCACCTGGCCCATCTCTCAGTCCCAACTGTGGCCGGAAACACTGCGCTGCAAGGGTGGACTTAGCCACTCTGAGAGAATGTGATGACGCTCTATAGATAGTTGCGAAGGAAAGTGCTGATCACTGCAATGTTTCGCCTAGTTTACAGACTTTAGAGGCACTATGAAGGCCAACGCCTTCTTCTATCATTTGTTCTCTGCGTGCAGCTGCTGGATATTTGGAAGGGCTTTGGGATCCACGAGAGGTGGAGGGTAAGATGCTACCTAGAGCTTGAAGGAAAGTGCATATCTCCAAGGCCTTTGATGCAGTTCAGTGGGTACGAGTTCCATGTTGAGCATGTTCATGATGGCACAGAAAAGGTTCTGAAAGAAAGAGGCTGTGCTGGAACTGCCTTGACTTTTGCCGCTTAGTAACTGCATAGCCAACAATGAAAAGATTCCTCTTGCTTCCCCGCTACGCGCAGGATCACATTCTTTTATGTCTCCAAGAGGCAGGATGCACAGCGGAGCTCTTCCAACAACTGCTCGCACACGACTGGGGCCGAGCCAGCGAAACGCTTGGCTTTTTCCCCGGCACTGTCAGCGCTCCTCGAAACAAGCACACGATGGCGCTGACGACTTGCAAAAGAAGGCCAAGCGCCTGGCGCTGCTCGAAACCACCCCAAGGGCAGAGGCAAGTTGCAAACGTCCCTGCACTCAAATCAACAGCACCTCAGGACAAAAAGATTTCCCTCATCTTCCCCTTCCAAGAGCGGACTCTTCTTTATACCGCACTCCAAGAGGCAGACAAACCTCTTTGGCCCAATCCAATCTTTTCCCTCTCGCAGATTCTGCCCACCAACTTGAAACCATCTGGCAAAAACAGAGCTCAAAACAGTGCGGGCTGAGGAAGCTCTTGCTGCCTACAACTTCAACTGCACCCCTCAAACTAGCAGCACACACGCTGTTCTCAGCACTTTCCTTCTCAGCTCTAGGTACCATCCTAAGCCCTCCCTCTCCCAGAGTCAGCATCCAAAGACAATGGCACCATGGACTGCTCACACACTAAAGGCACCAGGACAAAAGGCTCACAAGCTTGGCCTTTGCATTCCCACAGACAGCTCAACAGCTCTAAGCCAGAGAGAGCTCTGCCTCTTGGGAAAAGCCTTTAAAATCCCTAAGAGCACCTGATGTGCACATCCAAACCTGCTTTCCTTGCCAAAGAGAGCAACTACAAGCCCATCTCCAAAGAAACGGCATCCCCTCCTCCAAAATACAACACATCCATCCACTGATCCACCTCCAGTATTGAATAGATCCAACAATTGCCCCTACACGCTCAGGGGCCAGAAGAGAAATGTCTTGCTGGACTATTCCTCCCCATGCTACCTTAACATCTGCTCCAGCAACACTGGCACTTATGTCCTTGCCTTCGCAAGGAAAGGCACTCCGAGTCTCTTGGTCTTGCCTTGCCTTCAGTACCTTGTCTAGTTCTTCTTAAGCTACCCTTGCTCTGCTTCCTTTGCCTACGTCTGCCTTGCCTCGCACTACTTACCACTTGCTGGCTTTGCTTTGCCCTGCCTACCACTCTTGCCCTCGCCTTCCATGCAGGCAAGGTGCTGCAAAGCAAGTGCAGGCAATTGTGGGCAAGTCAAGGGAGAGGTAAGCAAGGCCAGAGCAGTGAGGGCAAAGCAAATGGAGTGGTAGGCAAGAGAAGGCCCAGACGTTAGAGGCAAGGCTGGCCGTAGGAAGGAAAGTCCACTGATGGGTAGGCCAGGCAGAAACAAGAAGGGCTCGGCATGCCAAGGCCCTGGAGGAAAGCAGTAGGCAGGTCAAGGGTGGGGCATGGCCATGCAAAGGAATGCAAGGCTCCAGAGAGCTAGCAGGGCAAGACAAGAAACTGTTGTGTTGCCAAGGCAAGGCAAGGATAGGCAAGGCAGGTGAGAAGTACATTCAAGGACTACTGGTACACAAAAGTGGCCAGGACCAAGTGCTCTGTGTGGCCTTGCTTGACGAGGCGAGGCAGGGCAATGAGGGACCTAGAAGGAAAAGGAAAGGTGAGGCCAGACCTAGACGAATGTGAAAGGAAGTCAGGTGGGGGATGGGTGAGCAAGTCAATGCAAGGCAGGGGAGAAAAGGCAGGTTGAGGGAAGGCTACAGAGAGGGCAGCAAGGAAATGCAAGGCATGGGGAAGCATGTGAGGAGTGAGTGCTGCCAGCCGGCCTGGATGGCAGGGGCGGGGCAACTGCAAGTAGCATGGCGGGGAGGTGGAGGGGGGTGTTAGTGTGCGGGAGGTGTGTGTGTGTGTGTGCAGCGGAGTGCAGGGTAAGTGCAGGTGTGTGTGTATGTGCATAGGGGGGTTTTGTGCCAGGTGCTGTGCCGGGGGGAGCCATCGCACCGCCAAGAAGGTGTGGGAGTGAAAGAAGTAACATAGATGTGTCTTTACAAAGAGACCATGTGAATCCGTCCTTAGACAAGGCTAGGAATTTACTGGTAGGGGAGTAACAGAAGAAAGTCTTAGTTCTAGAAACTGTTACTAATCGACAGAGACTGTTGCTCAGCCAAGGCCGTGTTAAATTCCTGAACCTAGAGCAAGGCAGCAAAGACTTAACAACATTAGGAATAGTTTCGTTTTCTTCCTTTTCCATACCAAGAGGGGGGTGCATATTAGAGGGGAGCCTAGAGTAGGCAGTTCCGGAAGTCTGTAATTCCCGAGTACCTCCGAGGGTGCTGTTGCCAGGAACTTTGCATCAAAAGGGGGCTGCGTCCCGCAATCAGTTGAGAGACTCCATGGCAAAAGCCCCATGGCCTCTCCCTGTAGTTGAAGAATGTTACAGGCCTCCTCTGTCTCCTTTTTGGTGGATGAAGAAAGTCAGAAAGCAACACTTCTGCCAGAACTCTCCAAGATGCCCCCTTTGCTCGCAGTGACTCCATCACTGGCCGGGAAGCTGTCTTTTCTCCCAGAGGAGTTTGAGATACAGTTAAAAGCCGTGTGGCAGAGAAAAAGGGCAATAATTGGTTTACAAGGGATGGCAAACAAGAGATACCAGAAGCTTTGGCCCTACCAATCTTAAAAGAACTCCGTGAAGAGAGTCCTTGCACCTCCTGAGGATTGGCAGAAGCCTTCCTCATGCTGGATGTTGCTGGGGGTCTTTTTAGACTGGCAAAACGAGCTGTTGAAGGTTGCTTGATCTGTGCTAAAGCAAACAGCCAAGTTACAAAGGAACTTGCCAGGGGAGGGAGGCCTTGGGCTGCAGGTCCCTTCCAAAGATGCCAGGTGGATTTTCCTGAGATGCCCCAAGTGGGAAGGCTTCATCTCTTCTGGTAATGGTATGTCAGCTAGCAAGGTGGCCAGAAGCATTTCCAACTGCTTCAGCAACGACAGCATCAGGTATTAAGGCATTTTTGGAACAAATCTTTCCAAGATACAGCATTGTAGAAGCAATAGACTCAGATAGGGGAACTCATTTTACAGGAAAGATCCTTCAAGGGGTTTTGGCTTCTTTAGGAACACAATGGAACCTCCATAGGCCCTGGCACCCCCAGAGCTCAGCTCGGGTAGAAAACAATGAATAGAGAAATAAACACCTTTTGAAGCTGGTAATAGAAACCAAGATGCCATGGCTAGGGCTTTGGACATTGGCTTTGGCGAGAATGAGAGCCCGACCCAGAAGAGAGATTCCGTTCTCCCCCTTTCCGTCGTTGTTATGAATTACCCAGGTAAGTCTCAACCTAGTGGGGGAGTAGAGGTAAGTATTGTATATTTAAAACCGTCTGTGGCCAGGATACTGCTTCTTGTGGAACCCCTTCAACAGGAAGCTCAGCTGGCACAAGCCCCACCTTTGGACTTTGCTGCTTGTAACATCCAACCAGGAGATTGAGTCCTAGTTAAGGAGCAGAAAGAAGCGCCAGTGGCGGTGAAATGGCGTGGCCCATTCCAAGTGTCACTGACAACAGAAACAGCCATGAAGACAGCTGGACACAGGTGGACCCGTCACTCTCGGGTCAAGGTCTCTGAAGCCTCAGAGATTTGCACATCTCAGCTGGAGGAGAAGGCCGGGAGGCCGTGACTGACACTCTGCAGGAGTGGGCCGGAGCAGTAGCCAGTGCTTTGACATCAGAGGAAGCCCTGCGTGCCTACCCACAGACCACCTGCTGAAATAGTCTCTATGGGCATCCCTCCTCTAGAATCTCCACTCACTGGGGAGCTAATACTTGCAGCCATTGTTTCACGTTAAGTAGTTTCTGCGTCTTCAATTGCCACAGGTGGTGCAGAAGACAACGGGAATATTAGACTAGCTAATTAGATCACACTATTAAAACATTTTCCTTAATAACTCTACTTTTATATGGTCAGCTAAGTTTAGGCCAGGAGTGGGAGAATCAATTTGCAGCCTTAGCAGAAGAAGTAGCAAAAGTTTTTCACCTTAGCAATTGCTGGCTCTGTGGAGGGCCAGGAGGATCTGAAGAGTGGCCATGGTTGGCTAGCCCAGCTGAACCTAAATGGTGGGTCAATGTGAGGGCCACAATGGGATGGGATTTGGGGCCAAAGAAGGAAGTCCATGGCCACTTCATTCGTCTCCAACAGGCACTTATTGCCTAAACAGGACAGGGCGGGTCTATGTAGGAAAAGGCGTTTGTCAATTGACTTTCCCTCTGGCTTTAAACAATTGGGTTTGGACCCACAATTGCCCTCCTTACAATTGTTCCAAATATCAAGACAATTGCAATCAAAGAGCTGTTCAGCTCACTAATGGTAGCTGCGTAAGGTGTTCTTACCAAAAACATTTGGAAGCCTGTAAAGCAATGGGGAGGGACAAGGGGTTTTTTTGACCACCTATTTTTAAGCTGTCCCCACAAAAATCCCACAAGTAGAAGACATGTTGTTTGTGATTATCAGTGGGAATGGCAACAGCGGATTGGAACTCAAAGCCTTTTAGTGAGTTCTGCTCCAAATCCAACCAAGCAACTTGCAGATGTAAATGTAGATGGGAACCCTGTGTGGGAGCTTGGAAATGCAAATGCTGTGACCCTTATGGTGGGGCAGCTATTGTTGGAGGACCGTTAGGCCAGGGAATCCTGCTGTATTTTGACCTACCAATTGATGACCAAGGGTAGGAAGGCCCCTTTGCTAATGGAACACGGGCTTTGAAAGGACATGATTGGATTTGTGGCCAACATGCTTAGCTCAGGTTACCTCCAAACTGGTCAGGGATATGGTATATCCCTGGGGTATATTAGACCGTTGTTCTTTTTGCTACTACAAATTCAGGGAAATCGCTTAGGAATCAAAATCTGTGATGATTTAATTAGAGAAAAGCAGTCAGCTGATGCAGCCTTGGCTGCAGGGAGCACCCCAAAACGGGGAAAAGATGAATGGCCACCAGAACAAGTTACGCAACATGATGGACCAGCCACTTGGAAACCTAAGGAATTAATCCCAGATGCCTGGCAACCCATTTATCATTTGAATGAGATAATTAGGGTACAAGCTGTCTCAGAAATAATTACCAACCAGCCAGCCACAGCTCTTGACCGTCTTGCTGAGCAACCCACTTCAATGAGGAAAGTGGTATTTTCAACATTGGATGGTATTAGATTATCTGTTAGCAGAAGAAGGAGGAGTTTGTGGGAAATTAAATGACTCGAGCTGCTGTTTGCAAGCAGATGACAGCGGAAAAGTGGTCAAATAACAGAGGAAATAACCTCAGCTCATGGACCTGTCCAAGTGTTGAAAAGATGGTAATGGGACATGTTTTCCTGGCTAACTGGCCAGCTATGGGCTAAATGAATACCATTTCTCCTCTTCTATGCTATAACAACTCTAATCTTTTGACCATGCGTGACACCATGCTGGGTGCAGCTCTTTCAGCAGGTGGTCAAGGGGATGCTGCTAGCAGCCATGCCTACCTGATCCAGAAACGACTACAAAAGGACAGAAAAGGATGTCACTGCAAATAATAGCAAAAGCCCAGAAGACTCAAGAAGAAAAAATTAAATCAATGGTAATTACGGTTTGTAAAGACAAATACAGATTAAATAAAAAAAAGGAGGAATTAAAAGGAATGAGATGGATGAGTCTTTACAAACAGACCGTGTGAATTGGCCTGTAGACAAGGCTAGGAACTTATGGGGAGTGAAGTAACAGAAGAAAGTATTAGTTCTCTATAACTGTTACTAATCATCAGAGACTGTTGATTAATCAAGGCCGTGTTAAATTCCTGAACCTAGAGCAAGGCAACAAAGACTTAATAGCATTAGGAATGGGTTTTTTTCTTCCTTTTCGATGCCAAAAGGGGGGTGCATATTAGAGGAGGGCATAGAGTAGGCAGTTCCGGAAGTCTGTATCTCCCGAATACCTCAGCCAGTGGAGAAAAGGAAGAGGGTGCTGTGGCTGGGAACTTGACATCAAAAGGGGGCTGCGTTCCGCAACCGTTTGACAGACCCCATGGGAAAAGCCCCATGGACTCTCCCTGTAGTCGAAGAATGTTGCAGGACTCCTCTGTCTCCTTTTCGGACATCAACCTCAGGCATGGTGGATTAATTTTCCCTAACGGCAGCGACCTGCTGCGTGGTCTCCGTGCTCTTCCCCAGCCCCCCGGGAGGTGCAAAATAGTTCCCGGCGGCTCTCACCGCGCGTTACAGACGGCTGCGCGGCGCCGGGGCTGCTCGCAGTGCTCCCCTGCCCTGCCAGGGCTGCCTGAGGTCTGCGGAGCCACCTCGCCACCGGCGCGGCCAGGGCCGGGGCCCTTCTCGACAGCAGCCGAGGGGCTGCGGAGCGGGCGGCTGCGGGACGATCAGCTCTTTTATGCCGCGCCGTGCTGCCGCCTCCATCTAGCTCCCCATCGCGCCGCCGGCCGACCCCGCCTGGCGCGTTCACGCTCGGCCGCGCTCGCCGCCCGCCCAGCCTCGCCGGAAGCTCTCCCGCGCGGGCCGTGCCCCGGCTCCGCCTGCGGCTCGGCAGGGCCCGGCCGCACGCGTGCTGCGTGGCTCGGAGCACCCGCGTTGCGCCGCAGGCGACGGGGAAGGCGGGGCGGGCCGGCGCCATGGTGGTAGCGCGAGGAGAGGAGCGCCCGGGCGGGGCGGCGAGTGGCGCGGCGGTGAGCGCTTCTGCTTGCTGTCGCTCGGCTGCCGCCCACGGCAGGTGCCGTGTGACCCCGCGGAGCGGCGGGGCCGGCCGGGCGGTGCGCGGCGAGGCTTTCGGCCAGCGGCGGCCGCAGCGACAGTCTGCTGGCACTGCCCGTGCCGGCGGAGAGAGCGGGGATCCGAGGCCGGCCTTCCTAGGGTAACGAGGGGCGACCGCCTTTGCCGCGCTGCCCTCCGTGCAGCACGTGGCCGATTCCGGCGAAGCCGGGGTCTCCGCAGCGGCGCGGGCGGGAGGGAGTGGGGAGCGCGCTCGGTGCTCTGTCGGCCGCTCCCGCCCAGCGCTGCGCTCCGCCGAGGCGTTTTCCTGCCCGTCCTGGGAAGGACATAAGGGACCCCGGAGTCGGAGCTTAGCTGTCAGGGGGAACAACTTCCCTCCATTGGCGACCTCCTTTTCCCTCTGATTCAGCTACCTTGTGGTAGGTGCGATGGTGCTGAAGAAGGGTGGCGGCTTGGCACAGTTGCTGGCATAGGTGGTGCGAGAGCTCCACGCAAGCAGCTTGGAGTGGCATGTGCGAGGGTAGGAAGGTACGGCACCCACAGCTGAAGGTAAAAAAAGTCAGGGCATGTCATCAGCCGCAGTCGTGCTAAGTTGTTCATCTTTGCAAACTGCTTGCCGAGTTGTTCCTTTACTTAGGTAATGGGGGTTTGTATCAACCAGAACTGCATATGGTCAGTATTTGCAGAGAAGGTTACGTGGACTGTTGTTGAAGTGAGTGTAGCAGTTTCTAAGGCATTCTGCAAAAAAAGTGACAGGTCTCTCTGCGTTCCCCAATTCTTAACAAAAATGAAGTTCACAAAGCCCTGAAAAGAGGTTTTACAAAACTTCAGGGATTTTTTCCTACGAGTACTGTGGAGACAACCATAGTCACCTTGTCTTTCCAAAAGTGAAGGTTACATCTTTTTGTCCAAGAGCATCAAGTGCTTTTGATCAGCGTTTGTGTGCATGCATTAGCCTTGTTCTTGTTCTTCCTTGGAGAACTTTTACAATCCTCAGATGATCTGTGTAGGCTGCAGACTGCAGTGGTGAACTTGAAGGCTTCCAGCAGAAGGGAGATGCTGTCCACGTTTTGGATTTTCCTTAGTCTGAACCTTCAATGTCCAAGGCTTCACTTTTCAAGCAGTTGGAAGAGCTCCAAATGAAGATATGAACAGGTCTTAATTGACCTTGTCACCGCCTCAGTTCGTCAGGTAATGCTGCGCACTGGATTTAATTGCCTAGTGCAAGATGTGCTAAAAATATGTAAGAGTATCTCCTCGATTACCCTCCCAGAAGGGTTTGAATGGAGAACAAGGAGTTCCGAAGACAGGTATTTGGTGTACGAGAAGTAGAACTTAGTGGATTGCAGGGCACTGCATGCACAAATGTCTAAGGAGGATCCATCTTTTTATGCCCCATCTATGCTTGTTCTCATTTGAACTCCTGAACATTCTGGAGGTTGGTTTTGTTAGGGTTGTGGCTGGGGAAGGGGTGGTGGTGGGGGAGGGGTGGGTGTTGTTTCTGATCTTTTTAATTTCCAGGATAGTGTACAAAGAACTTGTGCCCACAACCAGCAGTATGAAGCAATGCAGGTATAAAAGAAGGTCACCGAAATGTCGGATAATATGAATCTGAAAGCGCTTCAGTATTTTACCCAGGAGTTTCACTGCAACAAGGTGATTGTCCTTCACAGAAATGTAGTGGCAGGCTTATGCCATGCTAGAAGTGATGACCTTTCTCTGCCCCAAATTGACCAGCAAGATCTTTTGGCTCTTGATTGAAACCCCTGAGCCAGCTGTGTTTCAGGCTGCAGAAGCTGCAGGTGTTGTGGCAGACGCGGGGTGCAGCCCTGCCTGCCGGTCCCGACCTGGCGCACGCCGGTGGCAGCCGTCAGCGCCTGGGGTCCCCTGGAAGGGGGATTTAATCATTTCTTCTCTAGCATTTGCTTGTGTTTTGTCAAGATTCTTTAATTCACTAAATAGTAAATTTAAAAAATTAGCTGAATGATAATAATTTTGAAGTCTTCTGAGGCAGAACTGGGAAGGTTAGAACATATTTGTATGATTTCAAATATGTAGAAATTCTTAAATGACAAACGTTAACAAACTGACAATGCAAGCAATTATGGTGACACTTTACATTTCATTGGTTTTCATGCAGCTCCATCCCATGTGTTGGTAGGTTCTTAAAAAGTGAAAATTTGGCCCACTAGACCGATTATTAAAAAGAAGTACAACTCCTTGGGGCTAACACAAAGGGACAGCGTCCACGTGAGTAAATGGTTATCACATTTAGATGTGATTCTGCTGCTTGCACTTTCTCTGCCCTCAAACTGCTTTCTTTATCGTCAATGCAGGGATGTTTGACATTCTTAGAAAAGAGAAAAGAAACAGATTTCCTCAAAAAAAAAAAAAAAAAAGCCAGGTGAAATTAATGCAATGTTAATTGCATTAATTTATTCAGGTGGAGTTTTAGTTTTTATTCTATGAAGTGCTTGTTGCACCACTTTTGTTGTTTCCCACAGATTTGGAGTGGGATTTCCTCCAGTTGATTGTTCAGCAGAGGGAGTGAGACTGCCTTCAAAAGTTTTGCAGGAGTTGCATCTGTGAATCGGGCACGTGAGTTGCCTTTTTTTTTCCCCCCCAGATTTTCGTAGGCTTCTGTTTTTCACCGTGGATCAGTTCACCTTGGATCAGTTTGCTCTTTTTGTTCCAGTGATTTTTTCTTTTGGACATGTGTCACGATCCATTAATACAAGTAAGGGTCGTGATGGTTTGTTTACAGATCTCTGAGTGCAAAAGGACACAAGGGATTTCAGTTTTAATCAAAACAGTGCACCTTTGTTAAGTACCCACAACACGGTAATGCGATAGAGGAGAGAAAGAGAGAGAGAGAGAAAGAAAAACAAAGTAAAAGAGTAGAGAGGAAGAAAGGGGGGGTAATGGCTACCAACGGATGAGACGAAGTCCTCGTGCTCTGCTGCCAATAGATTTGTCTTCTTTCCATGGGGAGATCTCATCTCAGTTATTTCAGAAAGTCCCTTTATAGGCCTTTTTTGAAACGAGGGCCAACTGGCCAAGACCATATCTGTGTTTCGTAATAACGTTGCAGAACTAAAAGCTAGCCCTAACTATCCCAGGTACATACCAAGCATGCCTTTCTCCTATGCTAACTATACTGCCTGCTATGGTTTGCGGCCTAGCAGCGTTAGCGCGTCTACTTCTGGCATGAGTTTAGCAGTGCTCTCGCTTCTGCTTTCTAGCTGTATCCCCACATCTCCCCCTTTTGCCCAAGAGGTGGGGCAAATCTACAGCCGTTGTTATGAGGCTCGTTGCTTTGGGAAACAGGTACAGGACAGGTGTAGAGGACAGGTCATTCCTTTCCGCTTCAGCACAGTCCTTCCCGCCTGGGCAGCAAGAACGGCGCAGTCCACTGTGACCTGCACAAATTTCCTCAGGAATGCATACCAGTTCCCAGCGGGCACACCTGCAGGCAACAGTTGGCAGACATCCCACCTTAGGCAGGTCGGAACTCCTGTGTTTAGCCTCTGTCCTCGGCGATGATCGTGAGGCAGATGAGGGATCTTCAGACCGTCTCTTACACCACCCCATGACTCACGATTGTCGTCAGGAGAGCTCCATCAGCACGATTTCGTAGTGTTGTTGCGAAGTCTTCAGGACTCGTTAATGTTGGTAGCATATCCCAGAAAAGGGTAGAGAAAATAAGAAAAGAGAAAGAAAAGGAAAAAGAAGGAATAAGTAATTTTTAATCAAAATGCACCTGTAATTTTTAATCATGTCTTATCTTATTTTAATACTCATGTAGTTCATCTTGTGTCAATAACCTTAGGGGTGTCCACAGTGGATGGGATAGTGTCCAAATTGTGCACATCTATTACAGATGTCAACCGTTTCATCATTCTGCAATTCATGATGTGTAAGATTGCTGATAAAACAAACCCAATCAAAACTAAAATCAAGAGAACAAGGATGGGATGACACAATTTGTTCAGGACACTTGTAGCAGTAGGTGAGCACCCAAAAGGAGTATCCTACCAGCTGTGTCCAGCATCTTTCTTTCCTCTGTCTAGAAAACAATGTGTTTCTTTCCCATTGTGATGAACAGTTACCAAGGTTTTCTGTCTGTTTTTCTTGATCTTTTCCAAAATTCCAATGAAATCCTGGTGAAGCAACAAGTGCTTTACCTAAGTAAGGTTCATCCCAGTGGGGGTAGGCAATAATTGGTGGATCACTGTGTAACTGGACTGTAAAATACAATAAGAAGTAAGTGGGGCTAAATAAGAGAAATCACATCCTGTGCTTTTAGTCAAGTTACAAACACAAGAATTTGAATGAGTTTTAGTATCTACAACTAAATTTTCTAGAAATACCTTATCACATGCAGTTCTTAAGCATGCACATCCATTGCCTATATACACAAGCACTGTTTCAGGAATCTTGTTAGGATGAATTTCAAAAGGACAGATGTTTTGTTCTGTGTCCAAACAAATGTCTTGAGGTCTAATTGCACTGCTTTCACAGATAAACCCTTGTTGTTCTCGGACAATACAAGTTTCCAAATTAACAGTTTGCCACTTCTTCCCAGTTTGACGGGCCCATTCTCTGTGCTGGAAAGGGTAGAGAATAGCTGCATCATGGTTCAGCCCTAATGCAATGATAGGGACTATCCAATGCACTGAAGCATTACGTATGGTTAGTACAAAGGCTGTGGCTGTGTTTGTGATGGGATTGTAGGTAAAATTCACTAAATTCCACCAGGATTGGAATTCTCTTTCAAAATCAGTGGCACCGTCCCAGATTATGTTCCGAATTTCAGTAGGAAAAGTGCCTTCTTTGCCTTCTCTTACAATTGAGGCAGCAACGGACTGCATCCACAATTGAGCCTGGACGCAGCTGAGAGCCAAAGAAATGTTGTTTTGCGTAGCACGGAGCATGCCAATTATCAATTTGTGGTCATTCACATTTACCTTTTCTCAATTTGGTAATATGTTTGATAACAACCGCTGATGGCTTGTTGTATTTTAGTCAAATCTGTAGTTGTGGCAGCCAATTTATTCATTAGCACTTCTGAATCAATACTATTTAAGATTCCCAATCCTGTTCCCACAACGCCGGTTATGTCTCTTTGCATCCGTTTCTTAGAAGGGTTCCGCTTTTGCAACCCGGTTGTCTGCCCCTTGAAGGAAGTTTGCAGAAAAGGTGAACAAGCTGGCTGAATTTCTGAGACATTGTTTTGCATCAGCAACTTGACTTGTTTAAGGGACCATGCCGGATTGAGCAATAGTTGTTGTTGGCCTGTTTTTGTGATTATACGTGGTCCAATTTCAAAAATTCTCGGGCTTAGCATGACCGGTGGTTGGGTGGTAGGTATTGCAACATCGACTTTGAGTTCCCCCCAGTATTTTGTATTGTTTTTACCACACGTGACTTTATGGGGAAATTGTACAGCAATTAAGGTTTAGCCAACAATCTTGATTTTGAATTTCACCAAACAAAACACGGCCATGAGGTCCAATGCTATAACTGTGTACAGGTTCGGTAAACAATTCAGCAATTAATCCACATCGTATTGTAACATCGTCACCTCGGGTTACCATAAAGGGTGGAAAAACTTTATTCTTGTCATCTAACACAAGGGGGGTACTTATACCGTGGTATGTGATTACTGCACTCAGTATGGGCTTTGCTGCGGCGTTTATTTTGAATTTATAAGTTAAACCTGTCAGACTTGGCTGATCTGCCGGGTTATTTTGCCAATTGCATGTTGCATAGGTTGGTGTGGTTAGAGGAAAGTTATACCAGCAGTCAGTTAGTTTGTTTCTGCGAAGCTTTGTGATTTCCACATTGTTGGTACTGGGGCCTAAGGTGTAGTTACCGACATTCTTCTGACAACCACACAGGATGAAGGGGGTTTGTTTGTCACACACCCACTCCGTTGTAGGGCAGAGTTTGGCCGTAATGTTGGGGTGCAAATCACTTTTCCCATCTGGTTTTAGAAAATTTCCAGCGATTGCAATGGTGGAAGCTTTCTGGTAAAGAGATCCTTCTACTTTTCTGCATCCTACCTTAATTTTTTCACCTCTTGTTCCTTTTAGGATTCTAGTCCCATCCTTCAAGTCCCATCCCCATTCACTTGGACGGTATACCTCAGAGTCGTGCAGTGCTACAGTGGCTAGGTTCGGGCAACGATCTCTGGGATAGGATCCTAGAGCACTAGTGTACCTAATGGTAGCTTCAGACCATGGCCACTCAGCTGGTTTTTGGCCCTGGTGTTGTGGTAGGATGCAGAAAAGTATCACTAGTCTTATCATGGTTTATGTGCTCTTCTTCATGTCCCTCGGAGTTCTTCTGTGAAAAGTGAACACAACAGAGTCTGCCACCGAAAGGCAGAAAATTAGAATGATGGAATTATGCAGCGTGTATGTATCCGATGCTCTCTCCCTAGGGCATCAGAGGCTAGCCATGCATATTTATTCAGAGGGCGTTTTAGCACTAGTGGTACTTCTCCTACGGTAGGGAGATCTACCGAAACAGGTTGTCCAGGGTAGTGTGCAGGATTCTTAGGATCATTTGGTCCCTGCAGTGAGAGAATTATGCTTGGAGCTGTTGGGAAAAAGACAGTGATTTTGGGACACCCGTTTACCCCCCATCTATCATTCACACCTTTCACAGCTTCCCATAGCCGAACATCCCAATTTCCCTCCTGTGGTTTCAAAAGTCCTTTCAAGAGACCATTGGTCCTTTCTACAATGCCGTTAGCTTGAGGGTAGTAAGGAGTGTGAAAAGTCCGTTTAATCCCTTCACCTTTTGCCCAGTCCTGTACAACTTTGGCAGTAAAGTGAGACCCATGATCAGATTGAATTCTTGTGGTTTTGGGAAAGTTCCAAACCATGCCTGCAATGCTTGAACAGTATGATCTCCTGTAGCTCTTTTAAAAGCATTGGCCTGGACTAACCCAGATATCATCTCTACTCCTACCAGCCCAAAGTGTTTACCTCCTGACTTTTTAAAGGGGCCGATATAATCTACCTGCCACGCTTCCTGTAAGCCTCTACCCTTTCTTAAATGCAGAGGGTCATCTTCCAAAGGGTGTCTTTCTAGCCGTCTGCGACGTTGTTCACAGGCTGATATGCATGTTTTACACATTTCTCTGGTAACAGACCAACCGCGAGCAAGGGCTTCTTTGTACAAATCTTTTGCACTTGTGCGTTGTCTTTTTACATGCAACCATTCTAAGAAGTGCTCCCAGTCCTCTGTAATTTGATCTTTTTTCACAGGACTTAGTCTTGCTAATTCGTCAGCTCTAGTGTTCCACTCTCCTGCTGGATTTCCATCTGTCTGGTGAGAGGCTACCCACTCCACGGCAAAATTCCCTGGACTTGCAATACTTAGAATTTCTTGCTACTTTTCCTTTTGCCATACTGGGATTCTGTTAACTTCACAATCCTTTTGCTGCCAAAAAGGAAGCCACTCAGTCCATCCCTTAAACACAGCATAGGAATAATCGGTGTAGATACAGACAGGAGAAGTATTCTGTGCCTCACGTTGGAAAACACTCCAAACAGCTATCAGCTTGCCAACTTGGGCGCTGCCTTCCCCCTCTGTGATAATTCCTTCACCTGAGGAAGTGTGGAGGGCTACAGCCTTATGTTTCCACACCTTTCCTTCTCGCTTGGCAGAAGCATCCGTAAGCCAAGAATTTGCTGACCGTTTGGGGGAAAAAGGAGGGGCTACTTTAATGACTGAGGCAGGTTTGTCCTGGCTGCTACCCAAGTTTTCAGTTTCTTGGATTGCCAGATTTTTTACAGCTCCTTCAGTTCTTGAGAAGACGCTACAATCATGTTCAATCTGAGCATACCACTTCCTTACTGAGGTCCTCTGGGCCACCCCGTCACGTGGGGGTGGTGCCAGTAGAGACAGCCTTAATAACTTTGAAAGGGCCTCTCAAAACAATTGGTTGTTGTTGTGCAATCTTCTCCGCTTCTAGGAGAGCTAAGCTAACCACAAACAATCCTTTCTCCCAGGTAGTGTACCTTTTTTCAGCATCTTTAAAGCCACGGGAGTAAAAACCAACAGGCTTCGTCGGACCCTCAGGACCCTGCTGCCATATGTGTACTGACAACCCTGAGGAGACCTGAAAAGCATCTGTGGGATGAATAGGGCCCAGGGCTTGGTGAGGCTGTTGCTTCAAAAACCAGCAATTGCCGTGCTTCTTCTTGGGAAGCACTCCTTTCCCATTTTGTCCCTTTTCTTAACAAGTTGTAAAGAGGTCTGGCAATTATGGAAAATCTGGGATGTGTTTTCTCCGGAGCACTAATAATCCTAAAGCACGTTGGAGATCTTTTTTGGATTCAGGCATTTTAATCTGATCTGAAGAGGTTAGGGTATCAGGTGGGATACGTGTCATACCTCCTTTCCACCAAATTCCCAACAATTTCACTTCATGTGAAGGGGTTTGGGTTTTTTCTGAGGGAATTTGCAAATCAAGGCTTTCTAAGTGGGAGGTTATTTTCTGTTGGGTATCTCTCACTTCTTCTATTTCATCTCCTCCCACAAGGGTCTCATCAGTGTGTTGATGAACAGCTAGATTGTCCGCTTTGGGTACTTTTTCGAACTCTTGGGCTAAAGCGTGATGAGCCAGGGTAGGAGAATGTTTGTACCCTTGGGGAAGCCTAGTGAAAGTGTGTTGCTGTCCTTGCCATGCGAAAGCAAAACGGTCCATATCTTCTGGCTGTAAAGGTGTCGTAAAAAACATGTCTTTGACATCTATAGGTGGCATGATTGAATGAGCCTTTTCTTGAATCAATGTTATGAATTCTGCTAGATTTGGGACTGCTGCTGTAAGAGGGTCTGTGTTAGCATTTAGCCTACGAAAATCTATTGTCAGCCTCCACTTCCCATTAGGATTTTGCACTGGCCACACCGGAGAATTGAAAGGAGAATGGGTATTAAGTATTACTCCTTGTTGTCGTAGCTCCTGTATCACTGGCTTGATACCCTCTTTGGCACCCAGGGGAAGGAGGTATTGTTTCACATTAGTTACTTTGCTGAATGGTAGGGAGGCTGCAGCTTGGAGCAGTCTGATGTTAAAATGTGGTGTGCCAAAAGACCACAGAAGACCCTCTGAGTCCTCCCACTGCCTCCTAGCAAGGGCATTCAGCCCTAATAAATTGGTTGGAATATCTCCAATCACCCCATGGATGGAGAGTTGGTTTTCCTCTCCAGGCAAAGGGAGCTTGACTAAGGCCCCATTCATAGATTCTGTTGTTGTGCCCAAGGCACTTAAAACACAATATCGGTTCTTTGTTGGAACAATTCCACACCTCTGGGCATCTTTCTTTGTCAGCGCAGAAATTTGTGCCCCAGTGTCAATCAGAAAAGTTACAGGTGCCCGTTTAGGACTTGTAATAGCTGTGATCGTTATATCTCCCGTTTTATTTTTAGTGAGCATTCTCAGGTATACCTATGCTCCGTTTCTTTGCCCACTGACAAGAAACAGAGGGTCTAGTTTCCCTGGTTTTGAGGAAGAATCTGTTCTGGCTCATTGGCCGGACTTTGAGGGAGAAGTGGCTTTGACTCACTGCCCAGATTCTGAGGGAGGAGGGGTGCACTGGGTTGAAGTGACGGATTCGGTAGAAGGGGCTTTTGGCAGTGCCAGTTAGACACTACCTTACTCAACTGATCAAGGGCTAAGCCATCCATCGCATTTCTGGGGACCCCCTTTTTGATACCTAATAAGCACCAATGCTGACGGTTAGGGATCTCTGGTTACATTCTTTGGTTTTTCACTATGAGGAGCCCTAATGTACCTGACACCTTTTGTTTTTCCTGATTTTTCCTCTGGGATTTTTATCGGTCCATATTTCCTACTGTAATTAATCAGATCTTCTTCAACCTCACTCCATGTCCAAACTTTGCAATCACCGGCAGGTGAATTTGATTGTGAACCTGGCGGCTGAGAGGGGGTTGAATATGGAGTAAACCCAGGATCGGTAGATGCAGTTTGGTCGCTCGGGTTTCCAAGGAATCTGTCCAACCTCTCTACAGGACCTGCAGCAGCTATGGTGTTTTGAAGGACAGCTGCTGTAGATTGGAGTGATTCTGGAAGGCCTCGAATTAAAGGGGTCATCAGT
Source organism: Coloeus monedula (assembly GCF_965178545.1). Classification (NCBI taxonomy): domain Eukaryota; kingdom Metazoa; phylum Chordata; class Aves; order Passeriformes; family Corvidae; genus Coloeus; species Coloeus monedula. The sequence continues at coordinate 756,555 of NW_028120812.1, read as the reverse complement.
TCAGGTTTCACAGGTAATTGCGTGGGGGATTCATATCCAGGAGTTAATTTCCTTTCATGGATCATTTGCAGACAGGCGGCTTTGTGGACGCTCTCTAGAAGTTGATCAGGGGTACCAACTGTAGCAAAAGGGTCTCCCCTTTCTAAAGGATTGAGTCCCCCGGCCCAGAAAGCTGCGCGCTGAGTCAGCGACCATGTGTTACGTTTGTCTCCTGTTGTTAAGAGAACTCCATGTCCCCAATATCCACTGGCCTCCTGTTCAGTGAATTGAATTTGGTCTCCTCCGGTGAGAGACACTTGGAAGGCATATTCCGTCTCAGCTTCGTGGGGAAGCCGCCCGTACTCCTTTTTTAACTTCGCCCACTCAGTAGCAGTGTATGGTATTTGTTTAGTGGTGATATGCGGTTCAAAATCTTCATCATTGATATAATTATATTCTGTTTTAATTAGAGGTCTCATAGGAGGGCAGCAGTTTTCCCCACAATTTTTCACTAGCACTGGTTCTTCCTGGGGGTATATTTGGTTAATGTGAGGAGTTTTCTTTTCCTCTTTCTCTTTTGGTGAGTCAGCATTCTTTGAATTCTTAAAATATTCCTCCCTCAAAGCAGCCTGCAGCAAATGATTTTCATTCCTTTCTTCATCTGATTGTTCCTGTAAAATTTCCACTAGGTTTTGAAGGGAATCTGTGATTGCTTTCTCTTCACTACATCGCTTAAAGCAGTGATCTATAGCTGCTGTGAGGCATGCTCCTAAAACAGATTTAGGAGCAGATTATGGTTTTATTTCGGCCAAATTTAAACTTTGTCTCATGTTGGAATGAACATATTCTATCAGTCACACTCTCCAAATTAAACCAGTTATTTTGAGCCCATTCTTCCCCTCCCGGAGAGGGCCGGGCATTATGTTTTGCTAGCAGAGCATAAAATGCAGCTTTATGATTTGCACTAGGGTTTTCAGTCATTTTATAAAGGGATCAAAACCACTACAGGGAGGTAAAACCTAATTACACATTGCCACACAAACAGCTTCGCCGTGTCGCCCTTCGCTTCCCTGGGTGGGTGAAGAGACCAAAATCTGCCTGGGAGGTACTCCTTAAGTTACTTACGGTTGTCTCTTCACTACACCAAGCAGTCCAAATTCACACACGCCCACCAAAACAGTTCCCCCTTTTACACTAAGAGATCTTTTTGTGAAAAATCTGAAGACAGAGCTCTCAGTTGAGTATGGGGTGCTTTTCACCTAGGCGTGTGCAGTTTGTGGGAAATTCGAGTCGTCCCCCTTGCTTTCTAGACACCGCTCACCCTTTGCGGGGTGTCGGGCTAGGTGCGGCTGCAGTGAAACGTCCTTCCCCTATTACAGACTACACACAACCTTGCAACCCCTTCTGTCTGTCAGAAATCCTGTCCGTGATGCCAGTTTAATGTCACGATCTGCTAATAGAAGTGAGGGTCGTGATGGTTTGTTTACAGATCTCCGAGTGCAAAAGGACACAAGGGATTTCAGTTTTAATCACCTTTTCACCTTTGTTAAGTACCCACAACATGGTAATGTGATAGAGGAGAGAAAGAGAGAGAGAGAGAGAAAGAAAAACAAAGTAAAAGAGTAGAGAGGAAGAAAGGGGGGGCAGTGGCTACCAACAGATGAGACGAAGTCCTCGTGCTCTGCTGCCAGTAGATTTGTCTTCTTTCCATGGGGAGATCTCATCTCAGTTATTTCAGAAAGTCCCTTTATAGCCCTTTTTCGAAACGAGGGGCAACTGGCCAAGACCGTATCTATGTTTCGTAATAACATTGCAGAACTAAAAGCTAGCCCTAACTATCACAGGTACATACCAAGCATGCCTTTCTCCTATGCTAACTATGATTTACCAAAATATGAATATCGATCTAATATCGATATCCAACTGAGATGGACAAAAACTCTTAACAGTTCAGAGTTAGAAAGTGTATGTTTTATTTTTGCGTGGGATAGCTCCCTAAGTCGCAGGCCCTGATACAAGCAAACATGATACCTTTTATTTCCATGTATTATGAATATCCAAAATACAAAATGCGTATTCATGGTGTTGACACCTCCCATTCTCCGCTTTGTATGGAAATGAGCTTACATGTCATTAAGCATGCGTAGCGTGTGATCTGAATGGAGTCGGTGGTCTTGAATTGGGTCAGTGGTCCTAAGGAAGATGAAGTAACTCATCTTCCTCACTCTGACCTGTATGCCTTTCTGAGTTTTAACAATTCTAATTACTTTAGTGACCTCGAAGTTTCTTCTTGCGTGACTTTTGGATGGGCTCCCACAAAGGGAGGAAATTGGTAATTGTCTTTATTCTATACACCAACTTATCAATGTTTCTGCTCATTATTCTAAGCACAGCTAAACAAACATGCGAATGACAGATCATCAGTTCAGACTAAGGAAAATCCAAAACGTGGACAGCATCTCCCTTCTGCTGGAAGCCTTCAAGTTCACCACTGCAGTCTGCAGCCTACACAGATCATCTGAGGATTGTAAAAGTTCTCCAAGGAAGAACAAGAACAAGGCTAATGCATGCACACAAACGCTGATCAAAAGCACTTGATGCTCTTGGACAAAAAGATGTAACCTTCACTTTTGGAAAGACAAGGTGACTATGGTTGTCTCCACAGTACTCGTAGGAAAAAATCCCTGAAGTTTGGTAAAACCTCTTTTCAGGGCTTTGTTAACTTCATTTTTGTTAAGAATTGGGGAACGCAGAGAGACCTGTCACTTTTTTGCAAAATGCCATAGAAACTGCTACACTCACCTCAACAACAGTCCGCGTAACCTTCTCTGCAAATACTGACCATATGCAGTTCTGGTTGATACAAACCCCCATTACCTAAGAAAAGGAACAACTCGGCAAGCAGTTTGCAAAGATGAACAACTTAGCACGATTGCGGCTGATGACATGCCCTGACTTTTTTTACCTTCAGCTGTGGGTGCCATACCTTCCTACCCTCGCACATGCCACTCCAAGCTGCTTGCGTGGAGCTCTCGCACCACCTATGCCAGCAACTGTGCCAAGCCGCCACCCTTCTTCAGCACCATCGCACCTACCACAAGGTAGCTGAATCAGAGGGAAAAGGAGGTCGCCAATGGAGGGAAGTTGTTCCCCCTGACAGCTAAGCTCCGACTCCGGGGTCCCTTATGTCCTTCCCAGGACGGGCGGGAAAACGCCTCGGCGGAGCGCAGCGCTGGGCGGGAGCGGCCGGCAGAGCACCGAGCGCGCTCCCCACTCCCTCCCGCCCGCGCCGCTGCGGAGACCCCGGCTTCGCCGGAATCGGCCACGTGCTGCACGGAGGGCAGCGCGGCAAAGGCGGTCGCCCCTCGTTACCCTAGGAAGGCCGGCCTCGGATCCCCGCTCTCTCCACCGGCACGGGCAGTGCCGGCAGACTGTCGCTGCGGCCGCCGCTGGCCGAAAGCCTCGCCGCGCACCGCCCGGCCGGCCCCGCCGCTCCGCGGGGTCACACGGCACCTGCCGTGGGCGGCAGCCGAGCGACAGCAAGCAGAAGCGCTCACCGCCGCGCCACTCGCCGCCCCGCCCGGGCGCTCCTCTCCTCGCGCTACCACCATGGCGCCGGCCCGCCCCGCCTTCCCCGTCGCCTGCGGCGCAACGCGGGTGCTCCGAGCCACGCAGCACGCGTGCGGCCGGGCCCTGCCGAGCCGCAGGCGGAGCCGGGGCACGGCCCGCGCGGGAGAGCTTCCGGCGAGGCTGGGCGGGCGGCGAGCGCGGCCGAGCGTGAACGCGCCAGGCGGGGTCGGCCGGCGGCGCGATGGGGAGCTAGATGGAGGCGGCAGCACCGCGCGGCATAAAAGAGCTGATCGTCCCGCAGCCGCCCGCTCCGCAGCCCCTCGGCTGCTGTCGAGAAGGGCCCCGGCCCTGGCCGCGCCGGTGGCGAGGTGGCTCCGCAGACCTCAGGCAGCCCTGGCGGGGCAGGGGAGCACTGCGAGCAGCCCCGGCGCCGCGCAGCCGTCTGTAACGCGCGGTGGGAGCCGCCGGCAACTATTTGACAGCTCCCGGGGGGCTGGGGAGGAGCACGGAGACCACGCAGCATGTCGCTGCCGTTAGGGAAAATTAATCCACCATGCCTGAGGTTGATGTCCGAAAAGGAGACAGAGGAGTCCTGCAACATTCTTCGACTACAGGGAGAGTCCATGGGGCTTTTCCCATGGGGTCTGTCAAACGGTTGCGGGATGCAGCCCCTTTATGCCAAGTTCCCGGCCACAACGCCCTCTTCCTTTTCTCCACTGGCTGAGGTATTGGGGGGATACAGACTTCCGGAACTGCCTACTCTATGCCCTCCTCTAATATGCACCCCCCTTTTGGCATCGAAAAGAAAGAAAAAGAAACCATTCCTAATTCTATTAAGTCTTTGTTGCCTTGCTCTAGGTTCAGGAATTTAACACGGCCCTGATTAATCAACAGTCTCTGATGATTAGTAACAGTTCTAGAGAACTAATCGTTTCTTCTGTTACTTCACTCCCCATAAGTTCCTAGCCTTGTCTACAGGCCAATTCACACGGTCTGTTTGTAAAGACTCATCCATCTCATTCCTTTTAATCCCTCCTTTTTTAATTTAATCTGTATTTGTCTTTACAAACCTTAATTACCATTGATTTAATTTTTTCTTCTTGAGTCTTCTGGGCTTTTGCTATTATTTGCAGTGACATCCTCTTCTGTCCTTTTGTAGTCGTTTCTGGATCAGGTAGGCATGGCTGCTACCTGCTGAAAGAGCTGCACCCAGCATGGTGTCACGTATGGTCAAAAGATTAGAGTTGCTATAGCATAGAAGAGGAGAAATGGCATTCATTTAGTGTTGGGGTCTCCCCCCCTGCCATGGAGCCCTGGGCGACGGGCCCTGGGGGGTAGACACGGGCTTTCCCTGCCCCTGGTCAGCTTCATTCCCCCTTGGTTGGTTTGTGTTCCCCGGTGTGGCCAAGGACCCTCGGGTCCCGTGACTGGGGGAGTTCCTGAGCAGAGCCCCGGCCATGTGGCTGGAGAAATAAAGACCTCTGAAACATCTACCACCAATCTGTCCATATCTACTTCTTTTCCACGGGATTCCTGGTTTGATATAGGCGTGTTACAGTAATCCCTGCTGTAACAATTTAGCCCATAGCTGGCCAGTTAGCCAGGAAAACATGTCCCATTACCATCCTTTCAACACTTGGACAGGTCCATGAGCTGAGGTTATTTCCTCTGTTATTTGTTTGACCACTTTTCCGCTGTCATCTGCTTGCAAACAGCAGCTCGAGTCATTTAATTTCCCACAAACTCCTTCTTCTGCTAACAGATAATCTAATACCATCCAATGTTGAAATACCGCTTTCCTCATTGAAGTGGATTGCTCAGCAAGACGGTCAAGAGCTGTGGCTGGCTGGTTGGTAATTATTTCTGAGACAGCTTGTACCCTAATTATCTCATTCAAATGATAAATGGGTTGCCAGGCATCTGGGATTAATTCCTTAGGTTTCCAAGTGGCTGGTCCATCATGTTGCGTAACTTGTTCTGGTGGCCATTCATCTTTTCCCCCTTTTGGGGTGCTCCCTGCAGCCAAGGCTGCATCAGCTGACTGCTTTTCTCGAATTAAATCATCACAGATTTGGATTCCTAAGCGATTTCCCTGAATTTGTAGTAGCAAAAAGAACAATGGTCTAAGATATACACCATATCCCTGACCAGTTTGGAGGTAACCTGAGCTAAGCATGTTGGCCACAAATCCAATCATGTCCTTTCAAAGCCCGTGTTCCATTAGCAAAGGGGCCTTCCTACCCTTGGTCATCAATTGGTAGGTCAAAATACAGCAGGATTCCCTGGCCTAACGGTCCTCCAACAATAGCTGCCCCACCATAAGGGTCACAGCATTTGCATTTCCAAGCTCCCACACAGGGTTCCCATCTACATTTACATCTGCAAGTTGCTTGCTTGGATTTGGAGCAGAACTCACTAAAAGGCTTTGAGTTCCAATCCGCTGTTGCCATTCCCACTGATAATCACAAACAACATGTCTTCTACTTGTGGGATTTTTGTGGGGACAGCTTAAAAATAGGTGGTCAAAAAAACCCCTTGTCCCTCCGCATTGCTTTACAGGCTTCCAAATGTTTTTGGTAAGTGTGGTAAGAACACCTTACGCAGCTACCATTAGTGAGCTGAACAGCTCTTTGATTGCAATTGTCTTGATATTTGGAACAATTGTAAGGAGGGCAATTGTGGGTCCAAACCCAATTGTTTAAAGCCAGAGGGAAAGTCAATTGACAAACGCCTTTTCCTACATAGACCCGCCCTGTCCTGTTTAGGCAATAAGTGCCTGTTGGAGAAGAATGAAGTGGCCATGTGTTGGGGAGGATGAAAGTTTGGTAAGAAAGTTTCACAGGTATGTAGGCTTGGCAGCAAGGTCTGAGAATGTAGAAGCTGGGGATGAGGTAGAAATGAAAGCAAGTTTTGATGTAGAATAAAAGATGCTTTGCTGAAACAGTGATCGCTGAGTAACTGAGAAGGCAAAGGTTGGAGATGTGTTGGAAGGAGATTTTTAGGAGCAGGACAAAGGTATGTGATTACAAACAAAGACATGTTTTTCACCAAGTAAGTAAGTCTCAAGAAGAGCATAAGTGAATAGAAAAGGTGTCTTTCCCAAAAAGAAAGATATGGCAGGCAAACAAGAAATGTTGATGTAGCAAGAAGAAGAAAGGTCTAAGAATTTTCCACTGGAAGCTTAAATTGTAACTTACTCTTGTGATTGGATAATAATGACTATAATATGGTGATGGTAGTAGCTATGATAGGCTATAGGCCAATGTCAAGGTATTGTGTATGGTGCTTATTGGTTGTTACGTGCTAAGATACTCTGCAAAGAAAAGTATAGAATGCTCTGTAACTTGAACAGCAAGCGGCTTCAGGTATGCCTACAGCTGGAGCTGGCAGCTATAGGGCTGGCTCTGGATAGCCACTCCCTGAAATGCTGTAACTTCGCCTATGCAATAAACAGCTTTCCAGACATCCTTCGTGAAACCTTCTCCTATAGCCATGGACTTCCTTCTTTGGCCCCAAATCCCGTCCTAGTATGGACCTCATGTCGGGTGTTGAGCCACCACTTAGGTTCAGCTGGGCTAGCCAACCATAGGCACTCTTCAGATCCTCCTGGCCCTCCACAGAGCCAGCAATTGCTAAGGTGAAGAACTTTTGCTACTTTTTCTGCTAAGGCTGCAAATTGATTCTCCCACTCCTGGCCTAAACTTAGCTGACCATATAAAAGTAGAACTAGTAAGGAAAATATTTTAATAATGTGATCTAATTAGCTAGTCTAATTTTCCCGTTGTCTTCTGCACCACCTGTGGCAATTGAAGACACAGAAACCACTTAACATAAAAGAATCCAGCAAGTATTAGCGCCCCAGTGAGTGGAGATTCTAGAGGAGGGATACCCATAGAGACTATTTCAGCAGGTGGTCTGTGGGTAGGCACGCAGGGCTTCCTCTGATGTCGAAGCACTGGCTACTGCTCCGGCCCACTCCTGCAGAGTGTCAGTCACAGCCTCCCGGCCTTCTCCTCCAGCTGAGATGTGCAAATCTCTGAGGCTTCAGAGACCTTGACCCGAGAGTGACGGGTCCACCTGTGTCCAGCTGTCTTCATGGCTGTTTCTGTCGTCAGTGACACTTGGAATGGGCCACGCCATTTCAGAACCACTGGCGCTTCTTTCTACTCCTTAACTAGGACTCAATCTCCTGGTTGGATGTTACAAGCAGCAAAGTCCAAAGGTGGGGCTTGTGCCAGCTGAGCTTCCTGTTGAAGGGGTTTCACAAGAAGCAGCATCCTGGCCACAGATGGTTTTAAATATACATCACTTACCTCTACTCCCCCACTAGGTTGAGACTTACCCGGGTAATTCATAACAACGACGGAAAGGGGGAGAACGGAATCTCTCTTCTGGGTCGGGCTCTCATTCTCACCAAAGCCAATGTCCAAAGCCCTAGCCATGGCATCTTGGTTTCTATTACCAGCTTCAAAAGGTGTTTATTTCTCTATTCATTGTTTTCTACCCGAGCCAAGCTCTGGGAGTGCCAGGGCCTATGGAGGTTCCATTGTGTTCCTAAAGAAGCCAAAACCCCTTGAAGGATCTTTCCTGTAAAATGAGTTCCCCTATCTGAGTCTATTGCTTCTACAATGCTGTATCTTGGAATGATTTGTTCCAAAAATGCCTTAATACCTGATGCTGTTGTTGCTGAAGCAGTTGGAAATGCTTCTGGCCACCTTGCTAGCTGACATACCATTACCAGAAGAGATGAAGCCTTCCCACTTGGGGCATCTCAGGAAAATCCACCTGGCATCTTTGGAAGGGACCTGCAGCCCAAGGCCTCCCTCCCCTGGCAAGTTCCTTTGTAACTTGGCTGTTTGCTTTAGCACAGATCAAGCAACCTTCAACAGCTCGTTTTGCCAGTCTAAAAAGACCCCCAGCAACATCCAGCATGAGGAAGGCTTCTGCCAATCCTCAGGAGGTGCAAGGACTCTCTTCACGGAGTTCTTTTAAGATTGGTAGGGCCAAAGCTTCTGGTATCTCTTGTTTGCCATCCCTTGTAAACCAATTATTGCCCTTTTTCTCTGCCACACGGCTTTTAACTGTATCTCAAACTCCTCTGGGAGAAAAGACAGCTTCCCGGCCAGTGATGGAGTCACTGCGAGCAAAGGGGGCATCTTGGAGAGTTCTGGCAGAAGTGTTGCTTTCTGACTTTCTTCATCCACCAAAAAGGAGACAGAGGAGGCCTGTAACATTCTTCAACTACAGGGAGAGGCCATGGGGCTTTTGCCATGGAGTCTCTCAACTGATTGCGGGACGCAGCCCCCTTTTGATGCAAAGTTCCTGGCAACAGCACCCTCGGAGGTACTCGGGAATTACAGACTTCCGGAACTGCCTACTCTAGGCTCCCCTCTAATATGCACCCCCCTCTTGGTATGGAAAAGGAAGAAAACGAAACTATTCCTAATGCTATTAAGTCTTTGCTGCCTTGCTCTAGGTTCAGGAATTTAACACGGCCTTGGCTGAGCAACAGTCTCTGTCGATTAGTAACAGTTTCTAGAACTAAGACTTTCTTCTGTTATGCCCCTACCAGTAAATTCCTAGCCTTGTCTAAGGACAGATTCACACGGTCTCTTTGTAAAGACACATCTATGTTACTCCTTTCACTCCCACACCTTCTTGGCGGTGGGACGGCTCCCCCCGGCACAGCACCTGGCACAAAACCCCCCTATGCGCACACGCACACCTGCACTTACCCTGCACTCCGCTGCACACACACACACACACCTCCCGCACACTAACACCCCCCTCCACATCCCTGCCATGCTACTTGCAGTGGACCCGCCCCTGCCATCCCGGCCGGCTGGCAGCACTCACTCCTCACGTGCTTCCCCATGCCTTGCATTTCCTTGCTGCCCCCTCTGTAGCCTTCCCTCAACCTGCCTTTTCTCCCCTGCCTTGCATTGACTTGCTCACCCATCCCCCACCTGACTTCCTTTCACATTCGTCTAGCTCTGGCCTCACCTTTCCTTTTCCTTCTAGGACCCTCATTGCCTTGCCTCGCCTCGCCAAGCAAGGCCACACAGAGCAGTTGGTCCTGGCCGCTTTTGTGTGCCAGCAGTCCTTGAATGTACTTCTCACCTGCCTTGCCTATCCTTGCCTTGCCTTGGCAACACAACAGTTTCCTTGCCTTGCCCTGCTAGCTCTCTGGAGCCTTGCATTCCTTTGCACGTCCATGCCCCGCCCTTGACCTGCCTACTGCTTTCCTCCAGGGCCTTGGATTGCCGAGCCCTTCTTGTTTCTGCCTGGCCTACCCATCAGTGGACTTCCCTTCCTACGGCCAGCCTTTCCTCTAACGTCTGGGCCTTCTCTTGCTTAGCACTCCATTTGCTTTCCCCTCACTGCTCTGGCCTTGCTTACCTCTCCCTTGACTTGCCCACAATTGCCTGCACTTGCTTTGCAGCGCCTTGCCTGCATGGAAGGCGAGGGCAAGAGTGGTAGGCAGGGCAAAGCAAAGCCAGCAAGTAGTAGGTAGTGCAAGGCAAGGCAGACGTAGGCAAAGGAAGCAGAGCAAGGGTAGCTTAAGAAGAACTAGACAAGGTACTGAAGGCAAGGCAAGGCCAAGAGACTCGGAGTGCCTTTCCTTGCCAAGGCAAGGACATAGTGCCAGTGTTGCTGGAGCAGATGGTAAGGTAGCATGGGGAGGAATAGTCCAGCAAGACATTTCTCTTCTGGCCCCTGGGTGTGTAGGGGCAATTGTTGGATCTATTCTATACTGGAGGTGGATCAGTGGATGGATGTGTTGTATTTTGGAGGAGGAGATGCCGTTTCTTTGGAGATGGGCTTGTAGTTGCTCTCTTTGGCAAGGAGAGCAGGTTTGGATGTGCACATCAGGTGCTCTTAGGGATTTTAAAGGCTTTTCCCAAGAGGCAGAGCTCTCTCTGGCTTAGAGCTGTTGAGCTGTCCGTGGGAATGCAAAGGCCAAGCTTGTGAGCCTTTTGTCCTGGTGCCTTTAGTGTGTGAGCAGTCCGTGGTGCCGTTGTCTTTGGATGCTGACTCTGGGAGAGGGAAGGCTTAGGATGGTACCTAGAGCTGAGAAGGAAAGTGCTGAGAACAGCGTGTGTGCTGCTAGTTTGAGGGGTGCAGTTGAAGTTGCAGGCAGCAAGATCTTCCTCAGCCCGCACTGTTTTGAGCTCTGTTTTTGCCAGATGGTTTCAAGTTGGTGGGCAGAATCTGCGAGAGGGCAAAGATTGGTTTGGGCCAAAGAGGTTTGTCTGCCTCTTGGAGTGCGGTATAAAGAAGAGTCCGCTCTTGGAAGGGGAAGATGAGGGAAATCTTTTTGTCCTGAGGTGCTGTTGATTTGACTGCAGGGACGTTTGCAACTTGCCTCTGCCCTTGGGGTGGTTTCGAGCAGCGCCAGGCGCTTGGCCTTCTTTTGCAAGTCGTCAGCGCCATCGTGTGCTTGTTTCGAGGAGCGCTGACAGTGCCGGGGAAAAAGCCAAGCGCTTCGCTGGCGCCGCCCCAAGTCGTGTGCGAGCAGTTGCTGGAAGAGCTCCGCTGTGCATCCTGCCTCTTGGAGACACAAAAGAATGTGATCCTGCGCGTAGCGGGGAAGCAAGAGGAATCTTTTCTGTGTTGGCTGTGCAGTTTCTAAGCGGCAAAAGTCAAGGCAGCTCCAGCACGGCCTCTTTCTTTCAGAACCTTTTCTGTGCCATCATGAACATGCTCAACATGGAACTCGCACCCACTGAACTGCATCAAAGGTCCTGGAGAGACGCACTTTCCTTCAAGCTCTAGCTACCATCCTACCCTCCACCTCTCGCCGATCCCAAAGCCCTTCCGAACATGCAGCAGCTGCACGCAGAGAACAAGTGCTAGAAGAAGGCGTTGGCCTTCAGAGTCCCTCTAAAGTCTGTAAACTAGGCGAAACATTGCAGTGACCAGCACTTTCCTTCGCAACTATCTACAGAGCGTCATCACATTCTCTCAGAGTGGCTAAGTCCACCCTTGCAGCACAGCAGCGTTTCCGGCCACAGTTCGGACTGAGAGATGGGCCAGGTGAGAAAGCATTTGTTGACTATCCCTCGTCTCTGGAAGACTTGATACTCGCAGCGCAATCACGTGCACACACCTTCAGTGTGGCCAAGTTCAAGCAGCTAGAGCTCACAGAGACGGGAGAGGCAGGAGAGAAGCCGTTCCAAAAGTACCGTGTACTTAGGGCAGCATTCAAACTGTGCACAGCACTCTACAGCACTGTAGACCGTGGCTTCTCTGACAAGACGTGCCATCCCATTGTTGGCTCTCGCAGCTCGCTTGCTAGCTGCTCTCCTGAAGAAAAGAACTAGGAGGAAAAGCCAATGCTGGGCTGCACCTTCCCCTTGCCTCCCGTAAAGCCACTTCAACTCCCCGCTGCACTCTCTACTTCCCCTCTCCTTGGCATCGACCGCTGTGTTTTCTGCATCTCGGAGCCCAAAGGTAAGCGCCACTGTTCCCAGGGATGCTTGGAAGAGGGAGAAGTAGTAGCACAAGTAGCTGCCGTTGAACTTCCTCCTTCTCAATGCTAACGTGAAGTCGGCAGGCAGGCGAGCGCCAGCCACGCTCCTTTCTCAGTTTGGACGCTGCGGACACCAACCCGGTGCTCGGCGCCTTCGTTCGGCCTCTTTAGTAGCCATGTCGCGCTTTCATTCTGCCGGAGTCGAAGCGCCGTCTACTTGTGGCACAAAGAGCACGGTGCCGGCAGCCAAATGCTCCAGCCGACTGCTTCTGCCGACACACGCCTGGGCTATGCACTTTCCCTCTCAGCGACATACAGCTCTAAATGTAAAGGGAAAGATTCTCGGCTACGTCTGGCACAGAGAATAGTTTTAGTTCACCGGGCTTACCCAGAGCATGCCCCCGGACGCGTGGAAACCTGTATTTGCACCACATTCCAGTCGCAGTCCTCTTTCCTTTACAGGCTGCACAGCGCCGGCAGATGGCCGTGCGCTCTGCACCTGCCTTCTCACTTCCAAGTAGCACCGCGCACATTAGAGCCTTCCTTGCAGGGAGAGAAGACGCGGATAGGCGTCTCGCCCAGAAGAACGTGGCAGGGCGAAAAGGTGTTCTTCTTTTGTCTTCCTCGTTGCCCAGAGTGTGCTGCTGCGTTGAAAGTCTTGGCCAGCGAAAAGCTACACCAGCAAGTGTTTCTCTCCTGATGCATTGCGCTGAGCGAGAGCTGAGGAAAATCCTTGCACAGCACACTGTGGATGCGTGCAGTACACACGCTGAAGAGCGGCACGGCTAAAAGTCATCGCTGGGCTTCAGTTCTGTCCAGAGCACAGAAGGCGAAGAACGAAGCAGCTGGGCACCGGCTCACGTACTCAGTGGAGCGAATTTCACATGTCCAGCCAAGAGCTGCTTCACAAGCAGATTCAGCTGAGAATGCTCTGGCTGCTTCACAAAGGAAGGTGCTGTGTTGCACTCCTGGACACTACCTGGCCAGAAGCAGGTTCTTACACCTTCCACGCTGCAGAGTCCATGCAGCTGGAGCACCCCCAGAAGGACGCGTCCAGCTGGAAGGCGTTCTTCAAGTACCCCCCTCTTCCAAGTAGCCTTGAAACTGAGCACAACACACTGCGGCTCGGCAGCTTCCTTCTCAGATAGACGTGCCCTCACACTATTCACTCTCGCAGCTCCGTTGCCCACTTGCAGCAGCTGCTCCCAAAGAAAAAGGCTCTAGAAGTAAAAGCAACTGCTGGACTGCCCTTTCCCCTTGCCTCACGTAAAGCACCAGAAACTGTCCGCTGCACACTCTATTTCCTTTCTCCGCCGTATGGCGAAGCATAAACCTAACCGCAATTGTTTCCAGGGGAAAGCTGCAAGAGAAATAGGTAGCAGCACAAGTAGCTGCAAGTTGAACATTAAGTTTCGAGCTGCTAACGTGAATCTGAAAACAAGCGAGTGGCAGGCACGCTTCCTCTTGCAGCCTGTGCGATGCACACACCAGCTCGGTGCTCTGCCTTCATTCTTACGCTGTTCCTAGCAGGTCGTGCTTTTGTTTTGCTGGAGACGACCCGGTCGTCTACTTCTCGCCCAGAGAGCACGGTGCCGGCAGCCAAATGCTGCAGGCTGCTGCTTCTGCCCAAACACGCCTGGGCTATGCAATTTCTCTCTAGCGCTAGGTAGCACAACATTCTGTCTGCGTTGTGGTCTTTATCTTAAAGGAAAGATTCTAGGCTACGGCTCGCCCAGAGAACTGTTCCGGGACAATACATGTGTTTTATTACCCCTTCTCACAAGAAGACTGTGGTGCTGCGTTGGAACTGTTGGCCAGTGCAAGGCTAATCCATCATGTGCTTCCCTCCTGATGCATTTTGCTGAGCGAGAGCTGAGGAAAATCCGTGCACTGCGCACTGTGGATGCGTGCAGTATACACGCAGAAGAGCGGCAAAGCTCCTAGTCATCGCACACACCAGCCCAGTGGCCTGGGGCTGCGTTCTTCTCCCTTACCGGCGCTGGACAGAACTGAAGCATTCAGCTTTGGCTCTCTTCAGTGTGTGTACTGCACGCATCCACAGTGCGCAGTGCACGGATTTTCCTCAGCGCTACGTGCAAGTACAGCCTTTCTGCTTCGCAGAGCCCAACTGGCCGCACAAGCTCTCGCTCAGAGAAATGTGTCAGGAGAGAAGCACTTGCTGCATTAGCCTTCTGCTGGCCAACAGTTGCAACGCAGCACATAGTCTTATTGCAAGAAGGGGTAAATAAAACGCACGCTTTCAGCACAGCAGCACAATCTGGGCGACGAGGAGGACAAAAGAAGACCATCTTTTCGTCTTTGCACGATTTTCTCTGCCACACATCTATCCACGTCTTTGCTCCCTGCAAGGCTCTAATGTGCGCGGTGCTACTTGGAAGTGAGAAGGCAGGTGCAGAGAAGCACTGCCATCTGCCGGCGCTGTGCAGCCTGTAAAGGAAAGAAGACTGCGACTGGAATGTGGTGCAAATACAAGTTGCCACGGGTCGGGGTAAGCGCCGGGTAAGCCCGTTGAACTAGAGCTGTTCTCGGTGCCAGACGGAGCTGAGACTCTTTCCCTTTACATTCAGGCTACAAAGCAAAGAGAATGTGGTGCTACCAAGGGCAGCGAAGGAAAGTGCACAGCCCAGGTGTGTTTCGGAAGAGACAGCAACCTGGAGCGTTTCTCTGGAGGGTCTCTCTGCCGGCGTGCCCTGTGTGCGACAAGATGACGACGGTTCGACTCCGGCAGAATGAAAAGAACGAAATGGTACGAAGAGCATAAGAATGAAGGCAGAAGCACCTAGCTGGTGTGTGCATCGCACAGGCTGCAAGAGGAAGCGTGGCTGCCACTCGCTTGTTTTCAGACTCGAATTAGCAGTTGAAAACAGAAAGTTCAACTTGCAGCTACATGTGCTGCTACCTATTTCTCTTGCAGCTTTCCCAGGAAAGAATTGTGCCGGGGTTTATGCTTCGAGATGCAGACATTACAGTGGTAGATGCGACGGAGAATGGAAATAGAGAGTGCAGCGGACAGTTTCAGGTGCTTCACGTGAGGCAAGGGGAAAGGGCAGCCCAGCAGTGGCTTTTACTTCTAGAGCCTTTTTCTTTGGGAGCAGCTGCTGCAAGTGGGCAACGGAGCTGCGAGAGTGAATAGTGTGAGAGAAGAAAGCTGCCGAGCCGCAGTGTGTTGTGCTCAGTTTCAAGGCTACTTGGAAGAGGGGGGTACTTGAAGAACGCCTTCTAGCTGGACGCGTCCTTCTGGGGGTGCTCCAGCTGCATGGACTCTGCAGCATTGAAGGTGTAAGAAACTGCTTCTTGCCAGGTAGTGTCCAGGAGTGCAACACAGCACCTTCCTTTGTGAAGCAGCCAGAGCATTCTCAGCTGAATCTGCTTGTGAAGCAGCTCTTGGCTGGACATGTGAAATTCACTCCACTGAGTACATGCAGCCGGTGCTCAGCTGCTTCGTCCTTCGCCTTCTGCGGTCTGGACAGAACTGAAGCCCAGCGATGCCTTTGAGCTTTGCCGCTCTTCAGCGTGTGTACTGCACGCGGCCACAGTGTGCTGTGCACGGATTTTCCTCAGCTCGACGTACAATCATTTTCTTGCTGTTTCACAGGGTCCACACTGTCCGCGTATCTCTCGCTCAGCGAAATGCGTCAGGAGAGAAACACTTGCTGGAGTAGCTTTTCGCTGGCCAAGACTTTCAACACAGCAGCACAATTCGGGCAAGAAGAAGGAGAAAGGAAGAATATCTTTTCGCCCTGCCACGTTCGTCTGTGCGAGACGCCTAGCCGCGTCTTCTCTCCCTGCAAGGCTCTAATGTGCGCGGTGCTACTTGGAAGTGAGAAGGCAGGTACAGAGAGCACGGCCATCTGCCGGCGCTGTGCAGCCTGTAAAGGAAAGAGGACTGCGACTGGAATGTGGTGCAAATACAAGTTCCCATGCGTTGGGGACAAGCTCAGGGTAAGCCGGTTAAAATAAAGTGTTCTCTGTGCCAGACGTAGCCGAGAAGCTTTCCGTAAAGATGCTGGCTACAAAGCAATGTGGTGCTACTTCAGCACTAGAGAGAAATTGCATAGCCCAGGCGTGTTTCGGCAGAAGCAGCAGCCTGCAGCATTTGGCTGCCGGCACCGTGCTCTCTGGGCGAGAAGTAGGCCACGGTTCGTCTCCAGCAAAACGAAAGCACGACCTGCTAGGAACAGCGTAAGAATGAAGGCAGAGTACCGAGCTGGTGTGTGCATCGCACAGGCTGCAAGAGGAAGCGTGCCTGTCACTCGCTTGTTTTCGGATTCACGTTAGCAGCTCGAAACTTAATGTCCAACTTGCAGCTACTTGTGCTGCTACCTATTTCTCTTGCAGCTTTCCCTGGAAAGAACTGCGATTACGTTTATGCTTCGCCATACGGCGGAGAAAGGAAATAGAGTGTGCAGCGGACAGTTTCTGGTGCTTGACGTGAGGCAAGGGGAAAGGGCAGCCCAGCAGTTGCTTTTACTTCTAGAGCCTTTTTCTTTGGCAGCAGCTGCTGCAAGTGGGCAACGGAGCTGCGAGAGTGAATAATGTGACGGCACGTCTATCTGAGAAGGAAGCTGCCGAGCCGCAGTGTGTTGTGCTCAGTTTCAAGGCTTCTTGGAAGAGGGGGGTACTTGAAGAACGCCTTCCAGCTGGACGCGTCCTTCTGGGGGTGCTCCAGCTGCATGGACTCTGCAGCGTGGAAGGTGTAAGAACCTGCTTCTGACCAGGTAGTGTCCAGGAGTGCAACACAGCACCTTCCTTTGTGAAGCAGCCAGAGCATTCTCAGCTGAATCTGCTTGTGAAGCAGCTCTTGGCTGGACATGTGAAATTCGCTCCACTGAGTACGTGAGCCGGTGCCCAGCTGCTTCGTTCTTCGCCTTCTGTGCTCTGGACAGAACTGAAGCCCAGCGATGACTTTTAGCCGTGCCGCTCTTCAGCGTGTGTACTGCACGCATCCACAGTGTGCTGTGCAAGGATTTTCCTCAGCTCTCGCTCAGCGCAATGCATCAGGAGAGAAACACTTGCTGGTGTAGCTTTTCGCTGGCCAAGACTTTCAACGCAGCAGCACACTCTGGGCAACGAGGAAGACAAAAGAAGAACACCTTTTCGCCCTGCCACGTTCTTCTGGGCGAGACGCCTATCCGCGTCTTCTCTCCCTGCAAGGAAGGCTCTAATGTGCGCGGTGCTACTTGGAAGTGAGAAGGCAGGTGCAGAGAGCACCGCGATCTGCCAGCGCTGTGCAGCCTGTAAAGGAAAGAGGACTGCGACTGGAATGTGGTGCAAATACAAGTTCCCACACGTCGGGGGCATGCTCTGGGTAAGCCCGTTGAACTAAAGCTGTTCTCTGTGCCAGACGTAGCCGAGAATCTTTCCCTTTACATTTAGAGCGAATGTGCTGCTGTATGTCGCTGAGAGGGAAAGTGCATAGCCCAGGCGTGTGTCGGCAGAAGCAGTCGGCTGGAGCATTTGGCTGCCGGCACCGTGCTCTTTGTGCCACAAGTAGACGGCGCTTCGACTCCGGCAGAATGAAAGCGCGACATGGCTACTAAAGAGGCCGAACGAAGGCGCCGAGCACCGGGCTCGTGTCCGCAGTGTACAAACTGAGAAAGGAGCGTGGCTGGCGCTCGCCTGCCTGCCGACTTCACGTTAGCATTGAGAAGGAGGAAGTTCAACGGCAGCTACTTGTGCTACTACTTCTCCCTCTTCCAAGCATCCCTGGGAACACTGGCGCTTACCTTTGGGCTCAGAGATGCAGAAAACCCAGCGGTCGATGCCAAGGAGAGGGGAAGTAGAGAGTGCAGCGGGGAGTTGAAGTGGCTTTACGGGAGGCAAGGGGAAGGTGCAGCCCAGCATTGGCTTTTCCTCCTAGTTCTTTTCTTCAGGAGAGCAGCTAGCAAGCGAGCTGCGAGAGCCAACAATGGGATGGCACGTCTTGTCAGAGAAGCCACGGTCTACAGTGCTGTAGAGTGCTGTGCACAGTTTGAATGCTGCCCTAAGTACACGGTACTTTTGGAACGGCTTCTCTCCTGACTCTCCCGTCTCTGTGAGCTCTAGCTGCTTGAACTTGGCCACAATGAAGGTGTGTGGACGTGATTGCGCTGCGAGTATCAAGTCTTCCAGAGACGAGGGATAGTCAACAAATGCTTTCTCACCTGGCCCATCTCTCAGTCCCAACTGTGGCTGGAAACGCTGCTGTGCTGCAAGGGTGGACTTAGCCACTCTGAGAGAATGTGATGACGCTCTGTAGATAGTTGCGAAAGAAAGTGCTGGTCACTGCAATGTTTCGCCTAGTTTACAGACTTTAGAGGGACTCTGAAGGCCAACACCTTCTTCTAGCACTTGTTCTCTGCGTGCAGCTGCTGCATGTTCGGAAGGGCTTTGGGATCGGCGAGAGGTGGAGGGTAGGATGGTAGCTAGAGCTTGAAGGAAAGTGCGTCTCTCCAGGACCTTTGATGCAGTTCAGTGGGTGCGAGTTCCATGTTGAGCATGTTCATGATGGCACAGAAAAGGTTCTGAAAGAAAGAGGCCGTGCTGGAGCTGCCTTGACTTTTGCCGCTTAGTAACTGCACAGCCAACAACGAAAAGATTCCTCTTGCTTCCCCGCTACGCGCAGGATCACATTCTTTTGTGTCTCCAAGAGGCAGGATGCACAGCGGAGCTCTTCCAGCAACTGCTCGCACACGACTTGGGGCGGCGCCAGCGAAGCGCTTGGCTTTTTCCCCGGCACTGTCAGCGCTCCTCGAAACAAGCACACGATGGCGCTGACGACTTGCAAAAGAAGGCCAAGCGCCTGCCGCTGCTCGAAACCACCCCAAGGGCAGAGGCAAGTTGCAAACGTCCCTGCACTCAAATCAACAGCACCTCAGGACAAAAAGATTTCCCTCATCTTCCCCTTCCAAGAGCGGACTCTTCTTTATACCGCACTCCAAGAGGCAGACAAACCTCTTTGGCCCAAACCAATCTTTGCCCTCTCGCAGATTCTGCCCACCAACTTGAAACCATCTGGCAAAAACAGAGCGCAAAACAGTGCGGGCTGAGGAAGATCTTGCTGCCTGCAACTTCAACTGCACCCCTCAAACTAGCAGCACACACGCTGTTCTCAGCACTTTCTATTCCTCCCCGTGCTACCTTACCATCTGCTCCAGCAACACTGGCACTTATGTCCTTGCCTTCGCAAGGAAAGGCACTCTGAGTCTCTTGGCCTTGCCTTGCCTTCAGTACCTTGTCTAGTTCTTCTTAAGCTACCCTTGCTCTGCTTCCTTTGCCTACGTCTGCCTTGCCTCGCACTACTTACCACTTGCTGGCTTTGCTTTGCCCTGCCTACCACTCTTGCCCTTGCCTTCCATGAAGGCAAGGCGCTGCAAAGCAAGTGCAGGCAATTGTGGGCAAGTCAAGGGAGAGGTAAGCAAGGCCAGAGCAGTGAGGGGAAAGCAAATGGAGTGGTAGGCAAGAGAAGGCCCAGACGTTAGAGGCAAGGCTGGCCGTAGGAAGGGAAGTCCACTGATGGGAAGGCCAGGCAGAAACAGGAAGTGCTTGGCAAGTCAAGGCCCTGGAGGAAAGCGGTAGGCAGGTCAAGGGCGGGGCATGGACGTGCAAAGGAATGCAAGGCTCCAGAGGGCTCCAGAGGGCTAGCAGGGCAAGACAAGGAAACTGTTGTGTAGCCAAGGCAAGGCCAGGCAAGGCAGGTGAGAAGTACATTCAAGGACTGCTGGTACACAAAAGTGGCCAGGACCAAGTGCTTTGTGTGGCCTTGATCCCGCGTGGGTCATGTCTCCTCTGCAACTCAAAGACTTGAGCTACCTGCTTCCCTTTGTAGGCAAAAGAACTCTCATTCTGGTCCCCGAGCTCAAGGGCAAAATGTGAATTGCCCTTCCGAGATTCAAGACATGCAAGGATTGCTCCCAGACCAAGGCTGCCCATAGAGATGAGTGTGGCAACACGCGTCCTCCCCTGGTCTTCCTCTCCTGTGATCCTGAAACACGGGAGATGCTTGAGAGCTTTGAGATTCCTAGGAGGAGCAGAAAGGGCAGGGCAAGGCCATGAAATGGCATTGAAAAGGGGTCTTGAATTCCAGGTGGGGGAGGGGTGAGCAAGGTCATGCAAGGCAAGGGAGGGCTTCAAGGGCAGGGCAAGGCAAGTGGTGGCTTGGCGAGGCGAGGCGAGGCAAGGCAATGAGGGTCCTAGAAGGAAAAGGAAAGGTGAGGCCAGAGCTAGACGAATGTGAAAGGAAGTCAGGTGGGGGATGGGTGAGCAAGTCAATGCAAGGCAGGGGAGAAAAGGCAGGTTGAGGGAAGGCTACAGAGGGGGCAGCAAGGAAACGCAAGGCATGTGAGGAGTGAGTGCTGCCAGCCGGCCGGGATGGCAGGGGCGGGGCCACTGCAAGTAGCATGGCAGGGATGTGGAGGGGGGTGTTAGTGTGCGGGAGGTGTGTGTGTGTGTGTGTGTGTGTGCAGCGGAGTGCAGGGTAAGTGCAGGTGTGCGTGTATGTGCATAGGGGGGTTTTGTGCCAGGTGCTGTGCCGGGGGGAGCCATCCCACCGCCAAGAAGGTGTGGGAGTGAAAGAAGTAACATAGATGTGTCTTTACAAAGAGACCGTGTGAATCCGTCCTTAGACAAGGCTAGGAATTTACTGGTAGGGGCATAACAGAAGAAAGTCTTAGTTCTAGAAACTGTTACTAATCGACAGAGACTGTTGCTCAGCCAAGGCCGTGTTAAATTCCTGAACCTAGAGCAAGGCAGCAAAGACTTAATAGCATTCGGAATAGTTTCGTTTTCTTCCTTTTCCATACCAAGAGGGGGGTGCATATGAGAGGGGAGCATAGAGTAGGCAGTTCCGGAAGTCTGTAATTCCCGAGTACCTCCGAGGGTGCTGTTGCCAGGAACTTTGCATCAAAAGGGGGCTGCGTCCCGCAATCAGTTGAGAGACTCCATGGCAAAAGCCCCATGGCCTCTCCCTGTAGTTGAAGAATGTTACAGGCCTCCTCTGTCTCCTTTTTGGTGGATGAAGAAAGTCAGAAAGCAACACTTCTGCCAGAACTCTCCAAGATGCCCCCTTTGCTCGCAGTGACTCCATCACTGGCCGGGAAGCTGTCTTTTCTCCCAGAGGAGTTTGAGATACAGTTAAAAGCCGTGTGGCAGAGAAAAAGGGCAATAATTGGTTTACAAGGGATGGCAAACAAGAGATACCAGAAGCTTTGGCCCTACCAATCTTAAAAGAACTCCGTGAAGAGAGTCCTTGCACCTCCTGAGGATTGGCAGAAGCCTTCCTCATGCTGGATGTTGCTGGGGGTCTTTTTAGACTGGCAAAACGAGCTGTTGAAGGTTGCTTGATCTGTGCTAAAGCAAACAGCCAAGTTACAAAGGAACTTGCCAGGGGAGGGAGGCCTTGGGCTGCAGGTCCCTTCCAAAGATGCCAGGTGGATTTTCCTGAGATGCCCCAAGTGGGAAGGCTTCATCTCTTCTGGTAATGGTATGTCAGCTAGCAAGGTGGCCAGAAGCATTTCCAACTGCTTCAGCAACGACAGCATCAGGTATTAAGGCATTTTTGGAACAAATCATTCCAAGATACAGCATTGTAGAAGCAATAAACTCAGATAGGGGAACTCATTTTACAGGAAAGATCCTTCAAGGGGTTTTGGCTTCTTTAGGAACACAATGGAACCTCCATAGGCCCTGGCACCCCCAGAGCTCAGCTCGGGTAGAAAACAATGAATAGAGAAATAAACACCTTTTGAAGCTGGTAATAGAAACCAAGATGCCATGGCTAGGGCTTTGGACATTGGCTTTGGCGAGAATGAGAGCCCGACCCAGAAGAGAGATTCCGTTCTCCCCCTTTCCGTCGTTGTTATGAATTACCCGGGTAAGTCTCAACCTAGTGGGGGAGTAGAGGTAAGTGATGTATATTTAAAACTGTCTGTGGCCAGGATACTGCTTCTTGTGGAACCCCTTCAACAGGAAGCTCAGCTGGCACAAGCCCCACCTTTGGACTTTGCTGCTTGTAACATCCAACCAGGAGATTGAGTCCTAGTTAAGGAGCAGAAAGAAGCGCCAGTGGCGGTGAAATGGCATGGCCCATTCCAAGTGTCACTGACGACAGAAACAGCCATGAAGACAGCTGGACACAGGTGGACCCGTCACTCTCGGGTCAAGGTCTCTGAAGCCTCAGAGATTTGCACATCTCAGCTGGAGGAGAAGGCCGGGAGGCCGTGACTGACACTCTGCAGGAGTGGGCCGGAGCAGTAGCCAGTGCTTTGACATCAGAGGAAGCCCTGCGTGCCTACCCACAGACCACCTGCTGAAATAGTCTCTATGGGTATCCCTCCTCTAGAATCTCCACTCACTGGGGCGCTAATACTTGCAGCCATTGTTTCACGTTAAGTAGTTTCTGTGTCTTCAATTGCCACAGGTGGTGCAGAAGACAACGTGAAAATTAGACTAGCTAATTAGATCACACTATTAAAACATTTTCCTTAATAACTCTACTTTTATATGGTCAGCTAAGTTTAGGCCAGGAGTGGGAGAATCAATTTGCAGCCTTAGCAGAAGAAGTAGCAAAAGTTTTTCACCTTAGCAATTGCTGGCTCTGTGGAGGGCCAGGAGGATCTGAAGAGTGGCCATGGTTGGCTAGCCCAGCTGAACCTAAATGGTGGGTCAATGTGAGGGCCACAATGGGATGGGATTTGGGGCCAAAGAAGGAAGTCCATGGCCACTTCATTCTTCTCCAACAGGCACTTATTGCCTAAACAGGACAGGGCGGGTCTATGTAGGAAAAGGCGTTTGTCAATTGACTTTCCCTCTGGCTTTAAACAATTGGGTTTGGACCCACAATTGCCCTCCTTACCATTGTTCCAAATATCAAGACAATTGCAATCAAAGAGCTGTTCAGCTCACTAATGGTAGCTGCGTAAGGTGTTCTTACCAAAAACATTTGGAAGCCTGTAAAGCAATGCGGAGGGACAAGGGGTTTTTTTGACCACCTATTTTTAAGCTGTCCCCACAAAAATCCCACAAGTAGAAGACATGTTGTTTGTGATTATCTGTGGGAATGGCAACAGCGGATTGGAACTCAAAGCCTTTTAGTGAGTTCTGCTCCAAATCCAAGCAAGCAACTTGCAGATGTAAATGTAGATGGGAACCCTGTGTGGGAGCTTGGAAATGCAAATGCTGTGACCTTTATGGTGGGGCAACTATTGTTGGAGGACCGTTAGGCCCGGGAATCCTGCTGTATTTTGACCCACCAATTGATGACCAAGGGTAGGAAGGCCCCTTTGCTAATGGAACACGGGCTTTGAAAGGACATGATTGGATTTGTGGCCAACATGCTTAGCTCAGGTTACCTCCAAACTGGTCAGGGATATGGTATATCCCTGGGGTATATTAGACCGTTGTTCTTTTTGCTACTACAAATTCAGGGAAATCGCTTAGGAATCAAAATCTGTGATGATTTAATTAGAGAAAAGCAGTCAGCTGATGCAGCCTTGGCTGCAGGGAGCACCCCAAAACGGGGAAAAGATGAATGGCCACCAGAACAAGTTACGCAATATGATGGACCAGCCACTTGGAAACCTAAGGAATTAATCCCAGATGCCTGGCAACCCATTTATCATTTGAATGAGATAATTAGGGTACAAGCTGTCTCAGAAATAATTACCAACCAGCCAGCCACAGCTCTTGACCGTCTTGCTGAGCAACCCACTTCAATGAGGAAAGCGGTATTTTCAACATTGGATGGTGGTAGATTATCTGTTAGCAGAAGAAGGAGGAGTTTGTGGGAAATTAAATGACTCGAGCTGCTGTTTGCAAGCAGATGACAGCGGGAAAAGTGGTCAAACAAATAACAGAGGAAATAACCTCAGCTCATCTACCTGTCCAAGTGTTGAAAGGATGGTAATGGGACATGTTTTCATGGTTAACTGGCCAGCTATGGGCTAAATGAATACCATTTCTCCTCTTCTATGCTATAGCAACTCTAATCTTTTGACCATGCGTGACACCATGCTGGGTGCAGCTCTTTCAGCAGGTGGTCAAGGGGATGCTGCTAGCAGCCATGCCTACCTGATCCAGAAATGACTACAAAAGGACAGAAGAGGATGTCACTGCGAATAATAGCAAAAGCCCAGAAGACTCAAGAAGAAAAAATTAAATCAATGGTAATTAAGGTTTGTAAAGACAAATACAGATTAAATAAAAAAAGGAGGGATTAAAAGGAATGAGATGGATGAGTCTTTACAAACAGACCGTGTGAATCGGCCTGTAGACAAGGCTAGGAACTTATGCGGAGTGAAGTAACAGAAGAAAGTATTAGTTCTCTAGAACTGTTACTAATCATCAGAGACTGCTGATTAATCAAGGCCGTGTTAAATTCCTGAACCTAGAGCAAGGCAACAAAGACTTAATAGCATTAGGAATGGTTTCTTTTTCTTTCTTTTCCATGCCAAAAGGGGGGTGCATATTAGAGGAGGGCATAGAGTAGGCAGTTCTGGAAGTCTGTATCTCCCGATTACCTCAGCCAGTGGGGAAAAGGAAGAGGGTGCTGTGGCTGGGAACTTGACATCAAAAGGGGGCTGCATCCCGCAACCGTTTGACAGACCCCATGGGAAAAGCCCCATGGACTCTCCCTGTAGTCGAAGAATGTTGCAGGACTCCTCTGTCTCCTTTTCGGACATCAACCTCAGGCATGGTGGATTAATTTTCCCTAACGGCAGCGACCTGCTGCGTGGTCTCCGTGCTCTTCCCCAGCCCCCCGGGAGGTGCAAAATAGTTCCCGGCGGCTCTCACCGCGCGTTACAGACGGCTGCGCGGCGCCGGGGCTGCTCGCAGTGCTCCCCTGCCCTGCCAGGGCTGCCTGAGGTCTGCGGAGCCACCTCGCCACCGGCGCGGCCAGGGCCGGGGCCCTTCTCGACAGCAGCCGAGGGGCTGCGGAGCGGGCGGCTGCGGGACGATCAGCTCTTTTATGCCGCGCCGTGCTGCCGCCTCCATCTAGCTCCCCATCGCGCCGCCGGCCGACCCCGCCTGGCGCGTTCACGCTCGGCCGCGCTCGCCGCCCGCCCAGCCTCGCCGGAAGCTCTCCCGCGCGGGCCGTGCCCCGGCTCCGCCTGCGGCTCGGCAGGGCCCGGCCGCACGCGTGCTGCGTGGCTCGGAGCACCCGCGTTGCGCCGCAGGCGACGGGGAAGGCGGGGCGGGCCGGCGCCATGGTGGTAGCGCGAGGAGAGGAGCGCCCGGGCGGGGCGGCGAGTGGCGCGGCGGTGAGCGCTTCTGCTTGCTGTCGCTCGGCTGCCGCCCACGGCAGGTGCCGTGTGACCCCGCGGAGCGGCGGGGCCGGCCGGGCGGTGCGCGGCGAGGCTTTCGGCCAGCGGCGGCCGCAGCGACAGTCTGCTGGCACTGCCCGTGCCGGCGGAGAGAGCGGGGATCCGAGGCCGGCCTTCCTAGGGTAACGAGGGGCGACCGCCTTTGCCGCGCTGCCCTCCGTGCAGCACGTGGCCGATTCCGGCGAAGCCGGGGTCTCCGCAGCGGCGCGGGCGGGAGGGAGTGGGGAGCGCGCTCGGTGCTCTGTCGGCCGCTCCCGCCCAGCGCTGCGCTCCGCCGAGGCGTTTTCCTGCCCGTCCTGGGAAGGACATAAGGGACCCCGGAGTCGGAGCTTAGCTGTCAGGGGGAACAACTTCCCTCCATTGGCGACCTCCTTTTCCCTCTGATTCAGCTACCTTGTGGTAGGTGCGATGGTGCTGAAGAAGGGTGGCGACTTGGCACAGTTGCTGGCATAGGTGGTGCGAGAGCTCCACGCAAGCAGCTTGGAGTGGCATGTGCGAGGGTAGGAAGGTACGGCACCCACAGCTGAAGGTAAAAAAAGTCAGGGCATGTCATCAGCCGCAGTCGTGCTAAGTTGTTCATCTTTGCAAACTGCTTGCCGAGTTGTTCCTTTACTTAGGTAATGGGGGTTTGTATCAACCAGAACTGCATATGGTCAGTATTTGCAGAGAAGGTTACGTGGACTGTTGTTGAAGTGAGTGTAGCAGTTTCTAAGGCATTCTGCAAAAAAAGTGACAGGTCTCTCTGCGTTCCCCAATTCTTAACAAAAATGAAGTTCACAAAGCCCTGAAAAGAGGTTTTACAAAACTTCAGGGATTTTTTCCTACGAGTACTGTGGAGACAACCATAGTCACCTTGTCTTTCCAAAAGTGAAGGTTACATCTTTTTGTCCAAGAGCATCAAGTGCTTTTGATCAGCGTTTGTGTGCATGCATTAGCCTTGTTCTTGTTCTTCCTTGGAGAACTTTTACAATCCTCAGATGATCTGTGTAGGCTGCAGACTGCAGTGGTGAACTTGAAGGCTTCCAGCAGAAGGGAGATGCTGTCCACGTTTTGGATTTTCCTTAGTCTGAACCTTCAATGTCCAAGGCTTCACTTTTCAAGCAGTTGGAAGAGCTCCAAATGAAGATATGAACAGGTCTTAATTGACCTTGTCACCGCCTCAGTTCGTCAGGTAATGCTGCGCACTGGATTTAATTGCCTAGTGCAAGATGTGCTAAAAATATGTAAGAGTATCTCCTCGATTACCCTCCCAGAAGGGTTTGAATGGAGAACAAGGAGTTCCGAAGACAGGTATTTGGTGTACGAGAAGTAGAACTTAGTGGATTGCAGGGCACTGCATGCACAAATGTCTAAGGAGGATCCATCTTTTTATGCCCCATCTATGCTTGTTCTCATTTGAACTCCTGAACATTTTGGAGGTTGGTTTTGTTAGGGTTGTGGCTGGGGAAGGGGTGGTGGTGGGGGAGGGGTGGGTGTTGTTTCTGATCTTTTTAATTTCCAGGATAGTGTACAAAGAACTTGTGCCCACAACCAGCAGTATGAAGCAATGCAGGTATAAAAGAAGGTCACCGAAATGTCGGATAATATGAATCTGAAAGCGCTTCAGTATTTTACCCAGGAGTTTCACTGCAACAAGGTGATTGTCCTTCACAGAAATGTAGTGGCAGGCTTATGCCATGCTAGAAGTGATGACCTTTCTCTGCCCCAAATTGACCAGCAAGATCTTTTGGCTCTTGATTGAAACCCCTGAGCCAGCTGTGTTTCAGGCTGCAGAAGCTGCAGGTGTTGTGGCAGACGCGGGGTGCAGCCCTGCCTGCCGGTCCCGACCTGGCGCACGCCGGTGGCAGCCGTCAGCGCCTGGGGTCCCCTGGAAGGGGGATTTAATCATTTCTTCTCTAGCATTTGCTTGTGTTTTGTCAAGATTCTTTAATTCACTAAATAGTAAATTTAAAAAATTAGCTGAATGGTAATAATTTTGAAGTCTTCTGAGGCAGAACTGGGAAGGTTAGAACATATTTGTATGATTTCAAATATGTAGAAATTCTTAAATGACAAACGTTAACAAACTGACAATGCAAGCAATTATGGTGACACTTTACATTTCATTGGTTTTCATGCAGCTCCATCCCATGTGTTGGTAGGTTCTTAAAAAGTGAAAATTTGGCCCACTAGACCGATTATTAAAAAGAAGTACAACTCCTTGGGGCTAACACAAAGGGACAGCGTCCACGTGAGTAAATGGTTATCACATTTAGATGTGATTCTGCTGCTTGCACTTTCTCTGCCCTCAAACTGCTTTCTTTATCGTCAATGCAGGGATGTTTGACATTCTTAGAAAAGAGAAAAGAAACAGATTTCCTCAAAAAAAAAAAAAAAAAAAAAAAAAAAGCCAGGTGAAATTAATGCAATGTTAATTGCATTAATTTATTCAGGTGGAGTTTTAGTTTTTATTCTATGAAGTGCTTGTTGCACCACTTTTGTTGTTTCCCACAGATTTGGAGTGGGATTTCCTCCAGTTGATTGTTCAGCAGAGGGAGTGAGACTGCCTTCAAAAGTTTTGCAGGAGTTGCATCTGTGAATCGGGCACGTGAGTTGCCTTTTTTTTTCCCCCCAGATTTTCGTAGGCTTCTGTTTTTCACCGTGGATCAGTTCACCTTGGATCAGTTTGCTCTTTTTGTTCCAGTGATTTTTTCTTTTGGACATTTGTCACGATCCGTTAATACAAGTAAGGGTCGTGATGGTTTGTTTACAGATCTCCGAGTGCAAAAGGACACAAGGGATTTCAGTTTTAATCAAAACAGTGCACCTTTGTTAAGTACCCACAACATGGTAATGCGATAGAGGAGAGAAAGAGAGAGAGAGAGAAAGAAAAACAAAGTAAAAGAGTAGAGAGGAAGAAAGGGAGGGTAATGGCTACCAACGGATGAGACGAAGTCCTCGTGCTCTGCTGCCAATAGATTTGTCTTCTTTCCGTGGGGAGATCTCATCTCAGTTATTTCAGAAAGTCCCTTTATAGGCCTTTTTTGAAATGAGGGCCAACTGGCCAAGACCATATCTGTGTTTCGTAATAACATTGCAGAACTAAAAGCTAGCCCTAACTATCCCAGGTACATACCAAGCATGCCTTTCTCCTATGCTAACTATACTGCCTGCTATGGTTTGCGGCCTAGCAGCGTTAGCGCATCTACTTCTGGCATGAGTTTAGCAGTGCTCTCGCTTCTGCTTTCTAGCTGTATCCCCACATCTCGCCCTTTTCCCCAAGAGGTGGGGCAAATCTACAGCCGTTGTTATGAGGCCCGTTGCTTTGGGAAACGGGTACAGGACAGGTATAGAGGACAGGTCATTCCTTTCCGCTTCAGCGCAGTCCTTCCCGCCTGGGCAGCAAGAACGGCGCAGTCCACTGTGACCTGCACAAATTTCCTCAGGAATGCGTACCAGTTCCCAGCGGGCACACCTGCAGGCAACAGTTGGCAGACATCCCACCTTAGGCAGGTCGGAACTCCTGTGTTTAGCCTCTGTCCTCGGCGATGATCGTGAGGCAGATGAGGGATCTTCAGACCGTCTCTTACACCACCCCATGACTCACGATTGTCATCAGGAGAGCTCCATCAGCACGATTTCGTAGTGTTGTTGCAAAGTCTTCAGGACTCGTTAATGTTGGTAGCATATCCCAGAAAAGGGTAGAGAAAATAAGAAAAGAGAAAGAAAAGGAAAAAGAAGGAATAAGTAATTTTTAATCAAAATACACCTGTAATTTTTAATCATGTCTTATCTTATTTTAATACTCATGTAGTTCATCTTGTGTCAATAACCTTAGGGGTGTCCACAGTGGATGGGATAGTGTCCAAATTGTGCACATCTATTACAGATGTCAACCGTTTCATCATTCTGCAATTCATGATGTGTAAGATTGCTGATAAAACAAACCCAATCAAAACTAAAATCAAGAGAACAAGGATGGGATGACACAATTTGTTCAGGACACCTGCAGCAGTAGGTGAGCACCCAAAAGGAGTATCCCACCAGCTGTGTCCAGCATCTTTCTTTCCTCTGTCTAGAAAACAATGTGTTTCTTTCCCATTGTGATGAACAGTTACCAAGGTTTTCTGTCTGTTTTTCTTGATCTTTTCCAAAATTCCAATGAAATCCTGGTGAAGCAACAAGTGCTTTACCTAAGTAAGGTTCACCCCAGTGGGGGTAGGCAATAATTGGTGGATCACTGTGTAATTGGACTGTAAAATACAATAAGAAGTAAGTGGGGCTAAATAAGAGAAATCACATCCTGTGCTTTTAGTCAAGTTACAAACACAAGAATTTGAATGAGTTTTAGTATCTACAACTACATTTTCTAGAAATACCTTATCACATGCAGTTCTTAAGCATGCACATCCATTGCCTATATACACAAGCACTGTTTCAGGAATCTTGTTAGGATGAATTTCAAAAGGACAGATATTTTGTTCTGTGTCCAAACAAATGTCTTGAGGTCTAATTGCACTGCTTTCACAGATAAACCCTTGTTGCTCTCGGACAATACAAGTTTCCAAATTAACAGTTTGCCACTTCTTACCAGTTTGACGGGCCCATTCTCTGTGCTGGAAAGGGTAGAGAATAGCTGCATCATGGTTCAGCCCTAATGCAATGATAGGGACTATCCAATGCACTGAAGCATTACGTATGGTTAGTACAAAGGCTGTGGCTGTGTTTGTGATGGGATTGTAGGTAAAATTCACTAAATTCCACCAGGATTGGAATTCTCTTTCAAAATCAGTGGCACCGTCCCAGATTATTTTCCGAATTTCAGTAGGAAAAGTGCCTTCTTTGCCTTCTCTTACAATTGAGGCAGCAACGGACTGCATCCACAATTGAGCCTGGACGCAGCTGAGAGCCAAAGAAATGTTGTTTTGTGTAGCACGGAGCATGCCAATTATCAATTTGTGGTCATTCACATTTACCTTTTCTCAATTTGGTAATATGTTTGATAACAACCGCTGATGGGTTGTTGTATTTTAGTCAAATCTGTAGTTGTGGCAGCCAATTTATTCATTAGCACTTCTGAATCAATACTATTTAAGATTCCCAATCCTGTTCCCACAACGCCGGTTATGTCTCTTTGCATCCGTTTCTTAGAAGGGTTCCGCTTTTGCAACCCGGTTGTCTGCCCCTTGAAGGAAGTTTGCAGAAAAGG
This sequence comes from Coloeus monedula, assembly GCF_965178545.1. Classification (NCBI taxonomy): domain Eukaryota; kingdom Metazoa; phylum Chordata; class Aves; order Passeriformes; family Corvidae; genus Coloeus; species Coloeus monedula. Next base: position 726,026 of record NW_028120812.1, on the reverse strand, counting down.
TGAACAAGCTGGCTGAATTTCTGAGACATTGTTTTGCATCAGCAACTTGACTTGTTTAAGGGACCATGCCGGATTGAGCAATAGTTGTTGTTGGCCTGTTTTTGTGATTATACGTGGTCCAATTTCAAAAATTCTCGGGCTTAGCATGACCGGTGGTTGGGTGGTAGGTATTGCAACATCGACTTTGAGTTCCCCCCAGTATTTTGTATTGTTTTTACCACACGTGACTTTATGGGGAAATTGTACAGCAATTAAGGTTTAGCCAACAATCTTGATTTTGAATTTCACCAAACAAAACACGGCCATGAGGTCCAATGCTATAACTGTGTACAGGTTCGGTAAACAATTCAGCAATTAATCCACATCGTATTGTAACATCGTCACCTCGGGTTACCATAAAGGGTGGAAAAACTTTATTCTTGTCATCTAACACAAGGGGGGTACTTATACCGTGGTATGTGATTACTGCACTCAGTATGGGCTTTGCTGCGGCGTTTATTTTGAATTTATAAGTTAAACCTGTCAGACTTGGCTGATCTGCCGGGTTATTTTGCCAATTGCATGTTGCATAGGTTGGTGTGGTTAGAGGAAAGTTATACCAGCAGTCAGTTAGTTTGTTTCTGCGAAGCTTTGTGATTTCCACATTGTTGGTACTGGGGCCTAAGGTGTAGTTACCGACATTCTTCTGACAACCACACAGGATGAAGGAGGTTTGTTTGTCACACACCCACTCCGTTGTAGGGCAGAGTTTGGCCGTAATGTTGGGGTGCAAATCACTTTTCCCATCTGGTTTTAGAAAATTTCCAGCGATTGCAATGGTGGAAGCTTTCTGGTAAAGAGATCCTTCTACTTTTCTGCATCCTACCTTAATTTTTTCACCTCTTGTTCCTTTTAGGATTCTAGTCCAATCCTTCAAGTCCCATCCCCATTCACTTGGACGGTATACCTCAGAGTCGTGCAGTGCTACAGTGGCTAGGTTCGGGCAACCATCTCTGGGATAGGATCCTAGAGCACTAGTGTACCTAATGGTAGCTTCAGACCATGGCCACTCAGCTGGTTTTTGGCCCTGGTGTTGTGGTAGGATGCAGAAAAGTATCACTAGTCTTATCATGGTTTATGTGCTCTTCTTCATGTCCCTCGGAGTTCTTCTGTGAAAAGTGAACACAACAGAGTCTGCCACCGAAAGGCAGAAAATTAGAATGATGGAATGATGCAGCGTGTATGTATCCGATGCTCTCTCCCTAGGGCATCAGAGGCTACTCATGCATATTTATTCAGAGGGCGTTTTAGCACTAGTGGTACTTCTCCTACGGTAGGGAGATCTACCGAAACAGGTTGTCCAGGGTAGTGTGCAGGATTCTTAGGATCATTTGGTCCCTGCAGTGAGAGAATTATGCTTGGAGCTGTTGGGAAAAAGACAGTGATTTTGGGACACCCGTTTACCCCCCATCTATCATTCACACCTTTCACAGCTTCCCATAGCTGAACATCCCAATTTCCCTCCTGTGGTTTCAAAAGTCCTTTCAAGAGACCATTGGTCCTTTCTACAATGCCGTTAGCTTGAGGGTAGTAAGGAGTGTGAAAAGTCCGTTTAATCCCTTCACCTTTTGCCCAGTCCTGTACAACTTTGGCAGTAAAGTGAGACCCATGATCAGATTGAATTTCTTGTGGTTTTGGGAAAGTTCCAAACCATGCCTGCAATGCTTGAACAGTATGATCTCCTGTAGCTCTTTTAAAAGCTTTGGCCTGGACTAACCCAGATATCATCTCTACTCCTACCAGCCCAAAGTGTTTACCTCCTGACTTTTTAAAGGGGCCGATATAATCTACCTGCCACGCTTCCCGTAAGCCTTTACCCTTTCTTAAATGCAGAGGGTCATCTTCCAAAGGGTGTCTTTCTAGCCGTCTGCGACGTTGTTCACAGGCTGACATGCATGTTTTACACATTTCTCTGGTAACAGACCAACCGCGAGCAAGGGCTTCTTTGTACAAATCTTTTGCACCTGTGCGTTGTCTTTTTACATGCAACCATTCTAAGAAGTGCTCCCAGTCCTCTGTAATTTGATCTTTTTTCACAGGACTTAGTCTTGCTAATTCGTCAGCTCTAGTGTTCCACTCTCCTGCTGGATTTCCATCTGTCTGGTGAGAGGCTACCCACTCCACGGCAAAATTCCCTGGACTTGCAATACTTAGAATTTCTTGCTACTTTTCCTTTTGCCATACTGGGATTCTGTTAACTTCACAATCCTTTTGCTGCCAAAAAGGAAGCCACTCAGTCCATCCCTTAAACACAGCATAGGAATAATCGGTGTAGATACAGACAGGAGAAGTATTCTGTGCCTCACGTTGGAAAACACTCCAAACAGCTATCAGCTTGCCAACTTGGGCACTGCCTTCCCCCTCTGTGATAATTCCTTCACCTGAGGAAGTGTGGAGGGCTACAGCCTTATGTTTCCACACCTTTCCTTCTCGCTTGGCAGAAGCATCCGTAAGCCAAGAATTTGCTGACCGTTTGGGGGAAAAAGGAGGGGCTACTCTAATGACTGAGGCAGGTTTGTCCTGGCTGCTACCCAAGTTTTCAGTTTCTTGGATTGCCAGATTTTTTACAGCTCCTTCAGTTCTTGAGAAGACGCTACAATCATGTTCAATCTGAGCATACCACTTCCTTACTGAGGTCCTCTGGGCCACCCCGTCACGTGGGGGTGGTGCCAGTAGAGACAGCCTTAATAACTTTGAAAGGGCCTCTCAAAACAATTGGTCGTTGTTGTGCAATCTTCTCCGCTTCTAGGAGAGCTAAGCTAACCACAAACAATCCTTTCTCCCAGGTAGTGTACCTTTTTTCAGCATCTTTAAAGCCACGGGAGTAAAAACCAAGAGGCTTCGTCGGACCCTCAGGACCCCGCTGCCATATGTGTACTGACAACCCTGAGGAGACCTGAAAAGCATCTGTGGGATGAATAGGGCCCAGGGCTTGGTGAGGCTGTTGCTTCAAAAACCAACAAATGCAGTGCTTCTTCTTGGGAAGCACTCCATTCCCATTTTGTCCCTTTTCTTAACAAGTTGTAAAGAGGTCTGGCAATTATGGAAAATCTGGGATCTGTTTTCTCCGGAGCACTAATAATCCTAAAGCATGTTGGAGATCTTTTTTGGATTCAGGCATTTTAATCTGATCTGAAGAGGTTAGGGTATCACGTGGGATACGTGTCATACCTCCTTTCCACCAAATTCCCAACAATTTCACTTCATGTGAAGGGGTTTGGGTTTTTTCTGAGGGAATTTGCAAATCAAGGCTTTCTAAGTGGGAGGTTATTTTCTGTTGGGTATCTCTCACTTCATCTCCTCCCACAAGGGTCTCATCAGTGTGTTGATGAACAGCTAGATTGTCCGCTTTGGGTACTTTGTCGAACTCTTGGGCTAAAGCGTGATGAGCCAGGGTAGGAGAATGTTTGTACCCTTGGGGAAGCCTAGTGAAAGTGCGTTGCTGTCCTTGCCATGCGAAAGCAAAACGGTCCATATCTTCTGGCTGTAAAGGTGTCGTAAAAAACATCTTTGACATCTACAGGTGGCATGATTGAATGAGCCTTTTCTTGAATCAATGTTATGAATTCTGCTAGATTTGGGACTGCTGCTGTAAGAGGGTCTGTGTTAGCATTTAGCCTACGAAAATCTATTGTCAGCCTCCACTTCCCATTAGGATTTTGCACTGGCCACACTGGAGAATTGAAAGGAGAATGGGTATGAAGTATTACTCCTTGTTGTCGTAGCTCCTGTATCACTGGCTTGATACCCTCTTTGGCACCCAGGGGAAGGAGGTATTGTTTCACATTAGTTACTTTGCTGAATGGTAGGGAGGCTGCAGCTTGGAGCAGTCTGATGTTAAAATGTGGTGTGCCAAAAGACCACAGAAGACCCTCTGAGTCCTCCCACTGCCTCCTAGCAAGGGCATTCAGCCCTAATAAATTGGTTGGAATATCTCCAATCACCCCATGGATGGAGAGTTGGTTTTCCTCTCCAGGCAAAGGGAGCTTGACTAAGGCCCCATTCATAGATTCTGTTTAAGTGCCCAAGGCACTTAAAACACAATATCGGTTCTTTGTTGGAACAATTCCACACCTCTGGGCATCTTTCTTTGTCAGCGCAGAAATTTGTGCCCCAGTGTCAATCAGAAAAGTTACAGGTGCCCGTTTAGGACTTGTAATAGCTGTGATCGTTATATCTCCCGTTTTATTTTTAGTGAGCATTCTCAGGTATACCTATGCTCCGTTTCTTTGCCCACTGACAAGAAACAGAGGGTCTAGTTTCCCTGGTTTTGAGGAAGAATCTGTTCTGGCTCATTGGCCGGACTTTGAGGGAGAAGTGGCTTTGACTCACTGCCCAGATTCTGAGGGAGGAGGGGTGCACTGGGTTGAAGTGACGGATTCGGTAGAAGGGGCTTTTGGCAGTGCCAGTTAGACACTACCTTACTCAACTGATCAAGGGCTAAGCCATCCATCGCATTTCTGGGGACCCCCTTTTTGATACCTAATAAGCACCAATGCTGACGGTTAGGGATCTCTGGTTACATTCTTTGGTTTTTCACTATGAGGAGCCCTAATGTACCTGACACCTTTTGTTTTTTCTGATTTTTCCTCTGGGATTTTTATCGGTCCATATTTCCTACTGTAATTAATCAGATCTTCTTCAACCTCACTCCATGTCCAAACTTTGCAATCACCGGCAGGTGAATTTGATTGTGAACCTGGCAGCTGAGAGGGGGTTGAATATGGAGTAAACCCAGGATCGGTAGATGCAGTTTGGTCGCTCGGGTTTCCAAGGAATCTGTCCAACCTCTCTACAGGACCTGCAGCAGCTATGGTGTTTTGAAGGACAGCTGCTGTAGATTGGAGTGATTCTGGAAGGCCTCGAATTAAAGGGGTCATCAGTTCAGGTTTCACAGGTAATTGCGTGGGGGATTCATATCCAGGAGTTAATTTCCTTTCATGGATCATTTGCAGACAGGCGGCTTTGTGGACGCTTTCTAGAAGTTGATCAGGGGTACCAACTGTAGCGAAAGGGTCTCCCCTTTCTAAAGGATTGAGTCCCCCGGCCCAGAAAGCTGTGCGCTGAGTCAGCGACCATGTGTTACATTTGTCTCCTGTTGTTAAGAGAACTCCATGTCCCCAGTATCCACTGGCCTCCTGTTCAGTGAATTGAATTTGGTCTCCTCCGGTGAGAGACACTTGGAAGGCATATTCTGTCTCAGCTTCATGGGGAAGCCTCCCGTACTCCTTTTTTAACTTCGCCAACTCAGTAGCAGTGTATGGTATTTGTTTAGTGGTGATATGCGGTTCAAAATCTTCATCATTGATATAATTATATTCTGTTTTAATTAGAGGTCTCATAGGAGGGCAGCAGTTTTCCCCACAATTTTTCACTAGCACTAGTTCTTCCTGGGGGTATATTTGGTTAATGTGAGGAGTTTTCTTTTTCTCTTTTGGTGAGTCAGCATTCTTTGAATTCTTAAAATATTCCTCCCTCAAAGCAGCCCGCAGCAAATGATTTTCATTCCTTTCTTCATCTGATTGTTCCTGTAAAATTTCCACTAGGTTTTGAAGGGAATCTGTGATTGCTTTCTCTTCACTACATCGCTTAAAGCAGTGATCTGTAGCTGCTGTAAGGCATGCTCCTGAAACAGATTTAGGAGCAGATTATGGTTTTATTTTGGCCAAATTTAAACTTTGTCTCATGTTGGAATGAACATCTTCTATCAGTCACACTCTCCAAATTAAACCAGTTATTTTGAGCCCATTCTTCCCCTCCCGGAGAGGGCCGGGCATTATGTTTTGCTAGCAGAGCATAAAATGCAGCTTTATGATTTGCACTAGGGTTTTCAGTCATTTTATAAAGGGATCAAAACCACTACAGGGAGGTAAAACCTAATTACACATTGCCACACAAACAGCTTCGCTGTGTCGCCCTTCACTTCCCTGGGTGGGTGAAGAGACCAAAATCTGCCTGGGAGGTACTCCTTAAGTTACTTACGGTTGTCTCTTCACTACACCAAGCAGTCCAAATTCACACACGCCCACCAAAACAGTTCCCCCTTTTACACTAAGAGATCTTTTTGTGAAAAATCTGAAGACAGAGCTCTCAGTTGAGTATGGGGTGCTTTTCACCTAGGCGTGTGCAGTTTGTGGGAAATTCGAGTCGTCCCCCTTGCTTTCTAGACACCGCTCACCCTTTGCGGGGTGTCGGGCTAGGTGCGGCTGGAGTGAAACGTCCTTCCCCTATTAGAGACTACACACAACCTTGCAACCCCTTCTGTCTGTCAGAAATCCTGTCCGTGATGCCAGTTTAATGTCACGATCTGCTAATAGAAGTGAGGGTCGTGATGGTTTGTTTACAGATCTCCGAGTGCAAAAGGACACAAGGGATTTCAGTTTTAATCACCTTTTCACCTTTGTTAAGTACCCACAACATGGTAATGTGATAGAGGAGAGAAAGAGAGAGAGAGAGAGAAAGAAAAACAAAGTAAAAGAGTAGAGAGGAAGAAAGGGGGGGCAATGGCTACCAACAGATGAGACGAAGTCCTCGTGCTCTGCTGCCAATAGATTTGTCTTCTTTCCGTGGGGAGATCTCATCTCAGTTATTTCAGAAAGTCCCTTTATAGCCCTTTTTCGAAACGAGGGGCAACTGGCCAAGACCGTATCTATGTTTCGTAATAACATTGCAGAACTAAAAGCTAGCCCTAACTATCACAGGTACATACCAAGCATGCCTTTCTCCTATGCTAACTATGATTTACCAAAATATGAATATCGATCTAATATCGATATCCAACTGAGATGGACAAAAACTCTTAACAGTTTAGAGTTAGAAAGTGTATGTTTTATTTTTGCGTGGGATAGCTCCCTAAGTCGCAGGCCCTGATACAAGCAAACATGATACCTTTTATTTCCACGTATTATGAATATCCAAAATACAAAATGCGTATTCATGGTGTTGACACCTCCCATTCTCCACTTTGTATGGAAATGAGCTTACATGTCATTAAGCATGCGTAGCGTGTGATCTGAATGGAGTCGGTGGTCTTGAATTGGGTCAGTGGTCCTAAGGAAGATGAAGTAACTCATCTTCCTCACTCTGACCTTTATGCCTTTCTGAGTTTTAACAATTCTAATTACTTTAGTGACCTCTAAGTTTCTTCTTGCGTGACTTTTGGATGGGCTCCCACAAAGGGAGGAAATTGGTAATTGTCTTTATTCTAGACACCAACTTATCAATGTTTCTGCTCATTATTCTAAGCACAGCTAAACAAACATGCAAATGACAGATCATCAGTTCAGACTAAGGAAAATCCAAAACGTTAACAGCATCTCCCTTCTGCTGGAAGCCTTCAAGTTCACCACTGCAGTCTGCAGCCTACACAGATCATCTGAGGATTGTAAAAGTTCTCCAAGGAAGAACAAGAACAAGGCTAATGCATGCACACAAACGCTGATCAAAAGCACTTGATGCTCTTGGACAAAAAGATGTAACCTTCACTTTTGGAAAGACAAGGTGACTATGGTTGTCTCCACAGTACTCGTAGGAAAAAAATCCCTGAAGTTTTGTAAAACCTCTTTTCAGGGCTTTGTGAACTTCATTTTTGTTAAGAATGGGGGAACGCAGAGAGACCTGTCACTTTTTTGCAAAATGCCATAGAAACTGCTACACTCACTTCAACAACAGTCCACGTAACCTTCTCTGCAAATACTGACCATATGCAGTTCTGGTTGATACAAACCCCCATTACCTAAGAAAAGGAACAACTCGGCAAGCAGTTTGCAAAGATGAACAACTTAGCACGACTGCGGCTGATGACATGCCCTGACTTTTTTTACCTTCAGCTGTGGGTGCCGTACCTTCCTACCCTCGCACATGCCACTCAAAGCTGCTTGCGTGGAGCTCTCGCACCACCTATGCCAGCAACTGTGCCAAGCCGCCACCCTTCTTCAGCACCATCGCACCTACCACAAGGTAGCTGAATCAGAGGGAAAAGGAGGTCGCCAATGGAGGGAAGTTGTTCCCCCTGACAGCTAAGCTCCGACTCCGGGGTCCCTTATGTCCTTCCCAGGATAGGCAGGAAAACGCCTCGGCGGAGCGCAGCGCTGGGCGGGAGCGGCCGGCAGAGCACCGAGCGCGCTCCCCACTCCCTCCCGCCCGCGCCGCTGCGGAGACCCCGGCTTCGCCGGAATCGGCCACGTGCTGCACGGAGGGCAGCGCGGCAAAGGCGGTCGCCCCTCGTTACCCTAGGAAGGCCGGCCTCGGATCCCCGCTCTCTCCACCGGCACGGGCAGTGCCAGCAGACTGTCGCTGCGGCCGCCGCTGGCCGAAAGCCTCGCCGCGCACCGCCCGGCCGGCCCCGCCGCTCCGCGGGGTCACACGGCACCTGCCGTGGGCGGCAGCCGAGCGACAGCAAGCAGAAGCGCTCACCGCCGCGCCGCTCGCCGCCCCGCCCGGGCGCTCCTCTCCTCGCGCTACCACCATGGCGCCGGCCCGCCCCGCCTTCCCCGTCGCCTGCGGCGCAACGCGGGTGCTCCGAGCCACGCAGCACGCGTGCGGCCGGGCCCTGCCGAGCCGCAGGCGGAGCCGGGGCACGGCCCGCGCGGGAGAGCTTCCGGCGAGGCTGGGCGGGCGGCGAGCGCGGCCGAGCGTGAACGCGCCAGGCGGGGTCGGCCGGCGGCGCGATGGGGAGCTAGATGGAGGCGGCAGCACCGCGCGGCATAAAAGAGCTGATCGTCCCGCAGCCGCCCGCTCCGCAGCCCCTCGGCTGCTGTCGAGAAGGGCCCCGGCCCTGGCCGCGCCGGTGGCGAGGTGGCTCCGCAGACCTCAGGCAGCCCTGGCGGGGCAGGGGAGCACTGCGAGCAGCCCCGGCGCCGCGCAGCCGTCTGTAACGCGCGGTGGGAGCCGCCGGCAACTATTTGACAGCTCCCGGGGGGCTGGGGAGGGGCACGGAGACCACGCGGCAGGTCGCTGCCGTTAGGGAAAATTAATCCACCATGCCTGAGGTTGATGTCCGAAAAGGAGACAGAGGAGTCCTGCAACATTCTTCGACTACAGGGAGAGTCCCTGGGGCTTTTCCCATGGGGTCTGTCAAACGGTTGCGGGATGCAGCCCCTTTTTTATGCCAAGTTCCCGGCCACAACGCCCTCTTCCTTTTCTCCACCGGCTGAGGTATTGGGGGGATACAGACTTCCGGAACTGCCTACTCTATGCCCTCCTCTAATATGCACCCCCCTTTTGGCATCGAAAAGAAAGAAAAAGAAACCATTCCTAATTCTATTAAGTCTTTGTTGCCTTGCTCTAGGTTCAGGAATTTAACACGGCCCTGATTAATCAACAGTCTCTGATGATTAGTAACAGTTCTAGAGAACTAATCGTTTCTTCTGTTACTTCACTCCCCATAAGTTCCTAGCCTTGTCTACAGGCCAATTCACACGGTCTGTTTGTAAAGACTCATCCATCTCATTCCTTTTAATCCCTCCTTTTTTTATTTGATCTGTATTTGTCTTTACAAACCTTAATTACCATTGATTTAATTTTTTCTTCTTGAGTCTTCTGGGCTTTTGCTATTATTTGCAGTGACATCCTCTTCTGTCCTTTTGTAGTCATTTCTGGATCAGGTAGGCATGGCTGCTACCTGCTGAAAGAGCTGCACCCAGCATGGTGTCACGTATGGTCAAAAGATTAGAGTTGCTATAGCATAGAAGAGGAGAAATGGCATTCATTTAGTGTTGGGGTCTCCCCCCCTGCCATGGAGCCCTGGGCAATGGGCCCTGGGGGGGAGACACGGGCTTTCCCTGCCCCTGGTCAGCTTCATTCCCCTTTGGTTGGTTTGTATTCCCCGGTGTGGCCAAGGACCCTCGGGTCCCGTGACTGGGGGAGTTCCTGAGCAGAGCCCCGGCCATGTGGCTGGAGAAATAAAGACCTCTGAACCATCTACCACCAATCTGTCCATATCTACTTCTTTTCCACGGGATTCCTGGCTTGATATAGGCGTGTTACAGTAATCCCTGCTGTAACAATTTAGCCCATAGCTGGCCAGTTAGCCAGGAAAACATGTCCCATTACCATCCTTTCAACACTTGGACAGGTCCATGAGCTGAGGTTATTTCCTCTGTTATTTGTTTGACCATTTTCCACTGTCATCTGCTTGCAAACAGCAGCTTGAGTCATTTAATTTCCCACAAACTCCTCCTTCTTCTGCTAACAGATAATCTAATACCATCCAATGTTGAAATACCGCTTTCCTCATTGAAGTGGGTTGCTCAGCAAGACGGTCAAGAGCTGTGGCTGGCTGATTGGTAATTATTTCTGAGACAGCTTGTACCCTAATTATCTCATTCAAATGATAAATGGGTTGCCAGGCATCTGGGATTAATTCCTTAGGTTTCCAAGTGGCTGGTCCATCATGTTGCGTAACTTCTTCTGGTGGCCATTCATCTTTTCCCCGTTTTGGGGTGCTCCCTGCAGCCAAGGCTGCATCAGCTGACTGCTTTTCTCGAATTAAATCATCACAGATTTGGATTCCTAAGCGATTTCCCTGAATTTGTAGTAGCAAAAAGAACAATGGTCTAAGATATACACCATATCCCTGACCAGTTTGGAGGTAACCTGAGCTAAGCATGTTGGCCACAAATCCAATCATGTCCTTTCAAAGCCCGTGTTCCATTTGCAAAGGGGCCTTCCTACCCTTGGTCATCAATTGGTGGGTCAAAATACAGCAGGATTCCCGGGCCTAACGGTCCTCCAACAATAGCTGCCCCACCATAAGGGTCACAGCATTTGCATTTCCAAGCTCCCACACAGGGCTCCCATCTACATTTACATCTGCAAGTTGCTTGCTTGGATTTGGAGCAGAACTCACTAAAAGGCTTTGAGTTCCAATCCGGTGTTGCCATTCCCACTGATAATCACAAACAACATGTCTTCTACTTGTGGGATTTTTGTGGGGACAGCTTAAAAATAGGTGGTCAAAAAATCCCCTTGTCCCTCCGCATTGCTTTACAGGCTTCCAAATGTTTTTGGTAAGAACACCTTACGCAGCTACCATTAGTGAGCTGAACAGCTCTTTGATTGCAATTGTCTTGATATTTGGAACAATGGTAAGGAGGGCAATTGTGGGTCCAAACCCAATTGTTTAAAGCCAGAGGGAAAGTCAATTGACAAACGCCTTTTCCTACATAGACCCGCCCTGTCCTGTTTAGGCAATAAGTGCCTGTTGGAGAAGAATGAAGTGGCCATGTGTTGGGGAGGATGAAAGTTTGGTAAGAAAGTTTCACAGGTATGTAGGCTTGGCAGCAAGGTCTGAGAATGTAGAAGCTGGGGATGAGGTAGAAATGAAAGCAAGTTTTGATATAGAAGAAAAGATGCTTTGCTGAAACAGTGATCGCTGAGTAACTGAGAAGGCAAAGGTTGGAGATGAGTTGGAAGGAGATTTTTAGGAGCAGGACAAAGGTATGTGATTACAAACAAAGACATGTTTTTCACCAAGTAAGTAAGTCTCAAGAAGAGCATAAGTGAATAGAAAAGGTGTCTTTCCCAAAAAGAAAGATATGGCAGGCAAACAAGAAATGTTGATGTAGCAAGAAGAAGAAAGGTCTAAGAATTTTCCACTGGAAGCTTAAATTGTAACTTACTCTTGTGATTGGATAATAATGACTATAATATGGTGATGGTAGTAGCTATGATAGGCTATAGGCCAATGTCAAGGTATTGTGTATGGTGCTTATTGGTTGTTACGTGCTAAGATACTCTGCAAAGAAAAGTATAGAATGCTCTGTAACTTGAACAGCAAGCGGCTTCAGGTATGCCTACAGCTGGAGCTGGCAGCTGTAGGGCTGGCTCTGGATAGCCACTCCCTGAAATGCTGGAACTTCGCCTATGCAATAAACAGCTTTCAAGAGAGCCACCTGAAGTGCAGACATCCTTCGTGAAACCTTCTCCTATAGCCATGGACTTCCTTCTTTGGCCCCAAAATCCCGTCCTAGTATGGACCTCATGTCAGCTGTTGAGCCACCACTTAGGTTCAGCTGGGCTAGCCAACCATAGGCACTCTTCAGATCCTCCTGGCCCTCCACAGAGCCAGCAATTGCTAAGGTGAAAAACTTTTGCTACTTCTTCTGCTAAGGCTGCAAATTGATTCTCCCACTCCTGGCCTAAACTTAGCTGACCATATAAAAGTAGAGTTATTCAGGAAAATGTTTTAATAGTGTGATCTAATTAGCTAGTCTAATTTTCCCGTTGTCTTCTGCACCACCTGTGGCAATTGAAGACACAGAAACTACTTAACGTGAAACAATGGCTGCAAGTATTAGCGCCCCAGTGAGTGGAGATTCTAGAGGAGGGATACCCATAGAGACTATTTCAGCAGGTGGTCTGTGGGTAGGCACACAGGGCTTCCTCTGATGTCGAAGCACTGGCTACTGCTCCGGCCCACTCCTGCAGAGTGTCAGTCACAGCCTCCCGGCCTTCTCCTCCAGCTGAGATGTGCAAATCTCTGAGGCTTCAGAGACCTTGACCCGAGAGTGACGGGTCCACCTGTGTCCAGCTGTCTTCATGGCTGTTTCTGTCGTCAGTGACACTTGGAATGGGCCACGCCATTTCAGAACCACTGGCGCTTCTTTCTACTCCTTAACTAGGACTCAATCTCCTGGTTGGATGTTACAAGCAGCAAAGTCCAAAGGTGGGGCTTGTGCCAGCTGAGCTTCCTGTTGAAGGGGCTTCACAAGAAGCAGTATCCTGGCCACAGATGGTTTTAAATATACATCACTTACCTCTACTCCCCCACTAGGTTGAGACTTACCCGGGTAATTCATAACAACGACGGAATGGGGGAGAACGGAATCTCTCTTCTGGGTCGGGCTCTCATTCTCGCCAAAGCCAATGTCCAAAGCCCTAGCCATGGCATCTTGGTTTCTATTACCAGCTTCAAAAGGTGTTTATTTCTCTATTCATTGTTTTCTACCCGAGCCGAGCTCTGGGGGTGCCAGGGCCTATGGAGGTTCCATTGTGTTCCTAAAGAAGCCAAAACCCCTTGAAGGATCTTTCCTGTAAAATGAGTTCCCCTATCTGAGTCTATTGCTTCTACAATGCTGTATCTTGGAAAGATTTGTTCCAAAAATGCCTTAATACCTGATGCTGTCGTTGCTGAAGCAGTTGGAAATGCTTCTGGCCACCTTGCTAGCTGACATACCATTACCAGAAGAGATGAAGTCTTCCCACTTGGGGCATCTCAGGAAAATCCACCTGGCATCTTTGGAAGGGACCTGCAGCCCAAGGCCTCCCTCCCCTGGCAAGTTCCTTTGTAACTTGGCTGTTTGCTTTAGCACAGATCAAGCAACCTTCAACAGCTCGTTCTGCCAGTCTAAAAAGACCCCCAGCAACATCCAGCATGAGGAAGGCTTCTGCCAATCCTCAGGAGGTGCAAGGACTCTCTTCACAGAGTTCTTTTAAGATTGGTAGGGCCAAAGCTTCTGGTATCTCTTGTTTGCCATCCCTTGTAAACCAATTATTGCCTTTTTTCTCTGCCACACGGCTTTTAACTGTATCTCAAACTCCTCTGGGAGAAAAGACAGCTTCCCGGCCAGTGATGGAGTCACTGCGAGCAAAGGGGGCATCTTGGAGAGTTCTGGCAGAAGTGTTGCTTTCTGACTTTCTTCATCCACCAAAAAGGAGACAGAGGAGGCCTGTAACATTCTTCAACTACAGGGAGAGGCCATGGGGCTTTTGCCATGGAGTCTCTCAACTGATTGCGGGATGCAGCCCCCTTTTGATGCAAAGTTCCTGGCAACAGCACCCTCGGAGGTACTCGGGAATTACAGACTTCCGGAACTGCCTACTCTAGGCTCCCCTCTAATATGCACCCCCCTCTTGGTATGGAAAAGGAAGAAAACGAAACTATTCCGAATGCTGTTAAGTCTTTGCTGCCTTGCTCTAGGTTCAGGAATTTAACACGGCCTTGGCTGAGCAACAGTCTCTGTCGATTAGTAACAGTTTCTAGAACTAAGACTTTCTTCTGTTACTCCCCTACCAGTAAATTCCTAGCCTTGTCTATGGACGGATTCACACGGTCTCTTTGTAAAGACACATCTATGTTACTTCTTTCACTCCCACACCTTCTTGGCAGTAGGACGGCTCCCCCCAGCACAGCACCTGGCACAAAACCCCCCTATGCACATACACACACACCTGCACTTACCCTGCACTCCGCTGCACACACACACACACACCTCCCGCACACTAACACCCCCCTCCACCTCCCCGCCATGCTACTTGCAGTTGCCCCGCCCCTGCCATCCCGGCCGGCTGGCAGCACTCACTCCTCACGTGCTTCCCCATGCCTTGCATTTCCTTGCTGCCCTCTCTGTAGCCTTCCCTCAACCTGCCTTTTCTCCCCTGCCTTGCATTGACTTGCTCACCCATCCCCCACCTGACTTCCTTTCACATTCGTCTAGCTCTGGCCTCACCTTTCCTTTTCCTTCTAGGACCCTCATTGCCTTGCCTCGCCTCGCCAAGCAAGGCCACACAGAGCACTTGGTCCTGGCCGCTTTTGTGTACCAGCAGTCCTCGAATGTACTTCTCACCTGCCTTGCCTATCCTTGTCTTGCCTTGGCAACACAACAGTTTCCTTGCCTTGCCCTGCTAGCTCTCTGGAGCCTTGCATTCCTTTGCACGTCCATGCCCCGCCCTTGACCTGCCTACTGCTTTCCTCCAGGGCCTTGGATTGCCGAGCCCTTCTTGTTTCTGCCTGGCCTTCCCATCAGTGGACTTCCCTTCCTACGGCCAGCCTTGCCTCTAACGTCTGGGCCTTCTCTTGCCTACCACTCCATTTGCTTTCCCCTCACTGCTCTGGCCTTGCTTACCTCTCCCTTGACTTGCCCACAATTGCCTGCACTTGCTTTGCAGCGCCTTGCCTGCATGGAAGGCGAGGGCAAGAGTGGTAGGCAGGGCAAAGCAAAGCCAGCAAGTTGTAGGTAGTGCAAGGCAAGGCAGCAGAGGCAAAGGAAGCAGAGCAAGGGTAGCTTAAGAAGAACTAGACAAGGTACTGAAGGCAAGGCAAGGCCAAGAGACTCGGAGTGCCTTTCCTTGCCAAGGCAAGGACATAGTGCCAGTGTTGCTGGAGCAGATGTTAAGGTAGCATGGGGAGGAATAGTCCAGCAAGACATTTCTCTTCTGGCCCCTGGGTGTGTAGGGGCAATTGTTGGATCTATTCTATACTGGAGGTGGATCAGTGGATGGATGTGTTGTATTTTGGAGGAGGAGATGCCATTTCTTTGGAGATGGGCTTGTAGTTGCTCTCTTTGGCAAGGAGAGCAGGTTTGGATGTGCACATCAGGTGCTCTTAGGGATTTTAAAGGCTTTTCCCAAGAGGCAGAGCTCTCTCTGGCTTAGAGCTGTTGAGCTGTCCGTGGGAATGCAAAGGCCAAGCTTGTGAGCCTTTTGTCCTGGTGCCTTTAGTGTGTGAGCAGTCCGTGGTGCCGTTGTCTTTGGATGCTGACTCTGGGAGAGGGAAGGCTTAGGATGGTACCTAGAGCTGAGAAGGAAAGTGCTGAGAACAGCGTGTGTGCTGCTAGTTTGAGGGGTGCAGTTGAAGTTGCAGGCAGCAAGATCTTCCTCAGCCCGCACTGTTTTGAGCTCTGTTTTTGCCAGATGGTTTCAAGTTGGTGGGCAGAATCTGCGAGAGGGCAAAGATTGGTTTGGGCCAAAGAGGTTTGTCTGCCTCTTGGAGTGCGGTATAAAGAAGAGTCCGCTCTTGGAAGGGGAAGATGAGGGAAATCTTTTTGTCCTGAGGTGCTGTTGATTTGAGTGCAGGGACGTTTGCAACTTGCCTCTGCCCTTGGGGTGGTTTCGAGCAGCGCCAGGCGCTTGGCCTTCTTTTGCAAGTCGTCAGCGCCATCGTGTGCTTGTTTCGAGGAGCGCTGACAGTGCCGGGGAAAAAGCCAAGCGCTTCGCTGGCGCCGCCCCAAGTCGTGTGCGAGCAGTTGCTGGAAGAGCTCCGCTGTGCATCCTGCCTCTTGGAGACACAAAAGAATGTGATCCTGCGCGTAGCGGGGAAGCAAGAGGAATCTTTTCTGTGTTGGCTGTGCAGTTACTAAGCGGCAAAAGTCAAGGCAGCTCCAGCACGGCCTCTTTCTTTCAGAA
This sequence comes from Coloeus monedula, assembly GCF_965178545.1. Lineage (NCBI taxonomy): Eukaryota > Metazoa > Chordata > Aves > Passeriformes > Corvidae > Coloeus > Coloeus monedula. The sequence goes on along the minus strand of NW_028120812.1, from coordinate 709,862 downwards.
CCTTTTCTGTGCCATCATGAACATGCTCAACATGCAACTTGCACCCACTGAACTGCATCAAAGGTCCTGGAGAGACGCACTTTCCTTCAAGCTCTAGCTACCATCCTACCCTCCACCTCTCGCCGATCCCAAAGCCCTTCCGAACATGCAGCAGCTGCACGCAGAGAACAAGTGCTAGAAGAAGGCGTTGGCCTTCAGAGTCCCTCTAAAGTCTGTAAACTAGGCGAAACATTGCAGTGACCAGCACTTTCTTTCGCAACTATCTACAGAGCGTCATCACATTCTCTCAGAGTGGCTAAGTCCACCCTTGCAGCACAGCAGCGTTTCCGGCCACAGTTCGGACTGAGAGATGGGCCAGGTGAGAAAGCATTTCTTGACTATCCCTCGTCTCTGGAAGACTTGATACTCGCAGCGCAATCACGTGCACACACCTTCAGTGTGGCCAAGTTCAAGCCAGCTAGAGCTCACAGAGACGGGAGAGGCAGGAGAGAAGCCGTTCCAAAAGTACCGTGTACTTAGGGCAGCATTCAAACTGTGCACAGCACTCTACAGCACTGTAGACCGTGGCTTCTCTGACAAGACGTGCCATCCCATTGTTGGCTCTCGCAGCTCGCTTGCTAGCTGCTCTCCTGAAGAAAAGAACTAGGAGGAAAAGCCAATGCTGGGCTGCACCTTCCCCTTGCCTCCCGTAAAGCCACTTCAACTCCCCGCTGCACTCTCTACTTCCCCTCTCCTTGGCATCGACCACTGTGTTTTCTGCATCTCGGAGCCCAAAGGTAAGCGCCAGTGTTCCCAGGGATGCTTGGAAGAGGGAGAAGTAGTAGCACAAGTAGCTGCCGTTGAACTTCCTCCTTCTCAATGCTAACGTGAAGTCGGCAGGCAGGCGAGCGCCAGCCACGCTCCTTTCTCAGTTTGGACGCTGCGGACACGAGCCCGGTGCTCGGCGCCTTCGTTCGGCCTCTTTAGTAGCCATGTCGCGCTTTCATTCTGCCGGAGTCGAAGCGTCGTCTACTTGTGGCACAAAGAGCACGGTGCCGGCAGCCAAATGCTCCAGCCGACTGCTTCTGCCGACACACGCCTGGGCTATGCACTTTCCCTCACAGCGACATACAGCAGCACATTCGCTCTAAATGTAAAGGGAAAGATTCTCGGCTACGTCTGGCACAGAGAACAGCTTTAGTTCAACGGGCTTACCCAGAGCATGCCCCCGACGCGTGGGAACCTGTATTTGCACCACATTCCAGTCGCAGTCCTCTTTCCTTTACAGGCTGCACAGCGCCGGCAGATGGCCGTGCGCTCTGCACCTGCCTTCTCACTTCCAAGTAGCACCGCGCACATTAGAGCCTTGCAGGGAGAGAAGACGCGGCTAGGCGTCTCGCCCAGAAGAACGTGGCAGGGCGAAAAGGTGTTCTTCTTTTGTCTTCCTCGTCGCCCAGAGTGTGCTGCTGCGTTGAAAGTCTTGGCCAGCGAAAAGCTACACCAGCAAGTGTTTCTCTCCTGATGCATTGCGCTGAGCGAGAGCTGAGGAAAATGCTTGCACAGCACCCTGTGGATGCGTGCAGTACACACGCTGAAGAGCGGCACGGCTAAAAGTCATCGCGGGGCTTCAGTTCTGTCCAGAGCACAGAAGGAGAAGAACGAAGCAGCTGGGCACCGGCTGCATGTACTCAGTGGAGCGAATTTCACATGTCCAGCCAAGAGCTGCTTCACAAGCAGATTCAGCTGAGAATGCTCTGGCTGCTTCACAAAGGAAGGTGCTGTGTTGCACTCCTGGACACTACCTGGTCAGAAGCAGGTTCTTACACCTTCAATGCTGCAGAGTCCATGCAGCTGGAGCACAGGCAGAAGGACGCGTCCAGCTAGAAGGCGTTCTTCAAGTACCCCCCTCTTCCAAGTAGCCTTGAAACTGAGCACAACACACTGCGGCTCGGCAGCTTCCTTCTCAGATAGACGTGCCGTCACATTATGCACTCTCGCAGCTCCGTTGCCCACTTGCAGCAGCTGCTCCCAAAGAAAAAAGCTCCAGAAGGAAAAGCAACTGCTGGACTGCCCTTTCCCCTTGCCTCACGTCAAGCACCTGAAACTGTCCGCTGCACTCTCTATTTCCATTCTCCGTCGCATCTACCACTGTAATGTCTGCATCTCGAAGCATAAACCCCGGCACAGTTCTCTCCTGGGAAAGCTGGAAGAGAAATAGGTAGCCGCACAAGTAGCTGCAAGTTTCCGACTGCTAAGATGAATCCGAAAACAAGCGAGTGGCAGCCACGCTTCCTCTTGCAGCCTGTGCGATGCACACAGCAGCTCCGTGCTCTGCCTTCGTTCTTACGCTCGTCGTAGCAGGTTGCGCTTTCGTTTTGCTGGAGACGACCCGTCGTCTACTTCTCGCGCAGAGAGCGCGGTGCCGGCAGCCAAATGCTGCAGGCTGCTGCTTCTGCCGAAACACGCCTGGGCTATGCAATTTCTCTCGAGCGCTAGGTAGCACAACATTCTGTCTGCGTTGTGGTCTTTATCTTAAGGGAAAGATTCTCGGCTACGGCTCGCCCAGAGAACTGTTCCGGGACAATACATGTGTTTTATTACCCCTTCTCGCAAGAAGACTGTGGTGCTGCGTTGGAACTGTTGGCCAGTGCAAGGCTAATCCATCATGTGCTTCCCTCCTGATGCATTTTGCTGAGCGAGAGCTGAGGAAAATCCGTGCACTGCGCACTGTGCATGCGTGCAGTATACACGCAGAAGAGCGGCAAAGCTCCTAGTCATCGCACACACGAGCCCAGTGGCCTGGGGCTGCGTTCTTCTCCCTTACCGGCGCTGGACAGAACTGAAGCATTCAGCTTTGGCTCTCTTCAGTGTGTGTACTGCACGCATCCACAGTGCGCAGTGCACGGATTTTCCTCAGCGCTACGTGCAAGTACAGCCTTTCTGCTTCGCAGAGCCCAACTGGCCGCACAAGCTCTCGCTCAGAGAAATGTGTCAGGAGAGAAGCACTTGCTGCATTAGCCTTCCGCTGGCCAACAGTTGCAACGCAGCACATAGTCTTACTGCGAGAAGGGGTAATAAAACGCACGCTTTCAGCACAGCAGCACAATCTGGGCGACGAGGAGGACAAAAGAAGACCATCTTTTCGTCTTTGCACGATTTTCTCTGCCACACATCTATCCACGTCTTTGCTCCCTGCAAGGCTCTAATGTGCGCGGTGCTACTTGGAAGTGAGAAGGCAGGTGCAGAGAAGCACTGCCATCTGCCGGCGCTGTGCAGGCTGTAAAGGAAAGAAAGACTACCCCTGGAATGTGGTGCAAATACAAGTTGCCACGGGTCGGGGTAAGCGCCGGGTAAGCCCGTTGAACTAGAGCTGTTCTCGGTGCCAGACGTAGCTGAGACTCTTTCCCTTTACATTCAGGCTACAAAGCAAAGAGAATGTGGTGCTACCAAGGGCAGCGAAGGAAAGTGCACAGCCCAGGGGTGTTTCGGAAGAGACAGCAACCTGGAGCGTTTCTCTGGAGGGTTTCTCTGCCGGCGTGCCCTCTGTGCGACAAGATGACGACGGTTCGACTCCGGCAGAATGAAAAGAACGAAATGGTACGAAGAGCATAAGAATGAAGGCAGAAGCACCTAGCTGGTGTGTGCATAGCACAGGCTGCAAGAGGAAGCGTGGCTGCCACTCGCTTGTTTTCGGATTCACGTTAGCAGCTCGAAACTTAAAGTTCAACTTGCAGCTACTTGTGCTGCTACCTATTTCTCTTCGAGCTTTCCCTGGAAAGAATTGTGCCGGGGTTTATGCTTCGAGATGCAGACATTACAGTGGTAGATGCGACGGAGAATGGGAATAGAGAGTGCAGCGGACAGTTTCAGGTGCTTGACGTGAGGCAAGGGGAAAGGGCAGCCCAGCAGTGGCTTTTACTTCTGGAGAATTTTTCTTTGGGAGCAGCTGCTGCAAGTGGGCAACGGAGCTGCAAGAGTGAATAGTGTGAGAGAAGAAAGCTGCCGAGGCGCAGTGTGTTGTGCTCAGTTTCAAGGCTACTTGGAAGAGGGGGGTACTTGAAGAACGCCTTCTAGCTGGACGCGTCCTTCTGCCTGTGCTCCAGCTGCATGGACTCTGCAGCATTGAAGGTGTAAGAACCTGCTTCTGACCAGGTAGTGTCCAGGAGTGCAACACAGCACCTTCCTTTGTGAAGCAGCCAGAGCATTCTCAGCTGAATCTGCTTGTGAAGCAGCTCTTGGCTGGACATGTGAAATTCGCTCCACTGAGTACATGCAGCCGGTGCTCAGCTGCTTCGTTCTTCGCCTTCTGCGCTCTGGACAGAACTGAAGCCCAGCGATGACTTTTAGCCATGCCGCTCTTCAGCGTGTGTACTGCACGCATCCACAGTGTGCTGTGCAAGGATTTTCCTCAGCTCTGGCTCAGCGCAATGCATCAGGAGAGAAACACTTGCTGGTGTAGCTTTTCGCTGGCCAAGACTTTCAACACAGCAGCACACTCTGGGCGACGAGGAAGACAAAAGAAGAACACCTTTTCGCCCTGCCACGTTCTTCTGGGCGAGACGCCTAGCCGCGTCTTCTCTCCCTGCAAGGCTCTTATGTGCGCGGTGCTACTTGGAAGTGAGAAGGCAGGTGCAGAGAAGCACTGCCATCTGCCGGCGTTGTGCAGCCTGTAAAGGAAAGAGGACTGCCACTGGAATGTGGTGCAAATACAAGTTCCCACGCGTCGGGGCAAGCTCCGGTTAAGCCGGTTAAAATAAAGCTGTTCCCTGTGCTAGACGTAGCCGAGAAGCTTTCCGTAAAGATGCTGGCTACAAAGCAAAGAGAATGTGGTGTTACTTCAGCGCTAGAGAGAAATTGCATAGCCCAGGCGTGTTTCGGCAGAAGCAGCAGCCTGCAGCATTTGGCTGCCGGCACCGTGCTCTCTGCGCGAGAAGTAGACGACGGGTCGTCTCCAGCAAAACGAAAGCGCGACCTGCTACGAAGGGCGTAAGAATGAAGGCAGAGCACGGAGCTGGTGTGTGCATCGCACAGGCTGCAAGAGGAAGCGTGCCTGCCACTCGCTTGTTTTCGGATTCACGTTAGCAGCTCGAAACTTAAAGTTCAACTTGCAGCTACTTGTGCGGCTACCTATTTCTCTTCCAGCTTTCCCAGGAAAAAATTGTGCCGGGGCTTATTCTTCGAGATGCAGAGATAACAGTGGTAGATGCGACGAAGAAAGGAAATAGAGAGTGCAGCGGACAGTTTCTGGGGCTTGACGTGAGGCAAGGGGAAAGGGCAGCCCAGCAGTGGCTTTTCCTTCTGGAGCCTTTTTCTTTGGGAGCAGCTGCTGCAAGTGGGCAACGGAGCTGTGAGAGTGCATAATGTGACGGCACGTCTATCTGAGAAGGAAGCTGCCGAGCCGCAGTGTGTTGTGCTCAGTTTCAAGGCTACTTGGAAGAGGGGGGTACTTGAAGAACGCCTTCCAGCTGGACGCGTCCTTCTGCCTGTGCTCCAGCTGCATGGACTCTGCAGCATTGAAGGTGTAAGAACCTGCTTCTGACCAGGTAGTGTCCAGGAGTGCAGCACAGCACCTTCCTTTGTGAAGCAGCCAGAGCATTCTCAGCTGAATCTGCTTGTGAAGCAGCTCTTGGCTGGACATGTGAAATTCGCTCCACTGAGTACATGCAGCCGGTGCTCAGCTGCTTCGTTCTTCGCCTTCTGCTGTCTGGACAGAACTGAAGCCCAGCGATGCCTTTGTGCTTTGCCGCTCTTCAGCGCGAACACTGCACGCGGCCACAGTGCGCTGTGCACGGATTTTCCTCAGCTCGACGTACAATCATTTTCTAGCTGTTTCACAGGGTCCACACTGTCCGCGTAGCTCTCGCTCAGCGAAATGCGTCAGGAGAGAAACACTTGCTGGAGTAGCTTTTCGCTGGCCAAGACTTTCAACACAGCAGCAGAATTCGGGCAAGAAGAAGGAGAAAGGAAAAACATCTTTTCGCCCTGCCACGTTCTTCTGGGCGAGACGCCTAGCCGCGTCTTCTCTCCCTGCAAGGCTCTAATGTGCGCGGTGCTACTTGGAAGTGAGAAGGCAGGTGCAGAGCGCACGGCTATCTGACGGCGCTGTGCAGCCTGTAAAGGAAAGAGGACTGCCACTGCAATGTGGTGCAAATACAAGTTCCCACGCGTCGGGGGCATGCTCCGGCTAAGCCCGCTAAAATAAAGCTGTTCTCTGTGCCAGACTAGCCGAGAATCTTTCTGCAAAGATGCTGGCTACAAAGCAAAGAGAATGTGGTGCTACTTCAGCGCTAGAGAGAAATTGCATAGCCAAGGTGTGTTTCGGCAGAAGCAGCAGCCTGCAGCATTTGGCTGCCGGCACCGTGCTCTCTGGGCGAGAAGTAGACGACGGTTCGTCTCCAGCAAAACGAAAGCGAGACATGCTACGAAGGGCGTAAGAATGAAGGCAGAGCACGGAGCCGCTGTGTGCATCGCACAGGCTGCAAGAGGAAGCGTGGCTGCCACTCGCTTGTTTTCGGATTCACGTTAGCAGCTCGAAACTTAAAGTTCAACTTGCCGGTGCCCCGCTGCTTCGTTCTTCGCCTTCTGTGCTCTGGACAGAACTGAAGCCCAGCGATGACTTTTAGCCATGCCGCTCTTCAGCGTGTGTACTGCACGCATCCACAGTGTGCTGTGCAAGGATTTTCCTCAGCTCTCGCTCAGCGCAATGCATCAGGAGAGAAACACTTGCTGGTGTAGCTTTTCGCTGGCCAAGACTTTCAACACAGCAGCACACTCTGGGCGACGAGGAAGACAAAAGAAGAACACCTTTTCGCCCTGCCACGTTCTTCTGGGCGAGACGCCTAGCCGCGTCTTCTCTCCCTGCAAGGCTCTAATGTGCGCGGTGCTACTTGGAAGTGAGAAGGCAGGTGCAGAGCGCACGGGCCATCTGCCGGCGCTGTGCAGCCTGTAAAGGAAAGAGGACTGCCACTGGAATGTGGTGCAAATACAAGTTCCCACGCGTCCGGGGGCATGCTCTGGGTAAGCCCGTTGAACTAAAGCTGTTCTCTGTGCCAGACGTAGCCGAGAATCTTTCCCTTTACATTTAGAGCTGTATGTCGCTGAGAGGGAAAGTGCATAGCCCAGGCGTGTGTCGGCAGAAGCAGTCGGCTGGAGCATTTGGCTGCCGGCACCGTGCTCTTGGTGCCACAAGTAGACGACTCTTCGACTCCGGCGGAATGAAAGCGCGACATGGCTACTAAAGAGGCCGAACGAAGGCGCCGAGCACCGGGCTCGTGTCCGCAGCGTCCAAACTGAGAAAGGAGCGTGGCTGGCGCTCGCCTGCCTGCCGACTTCACGTTAGCATTGAGAAGGAGGAAGTTCAACGGCAGCTACTTGTGCTACTACTTCTCCCTCTTCCAAGCATCCCTGGGAACACTTGGCGCTTACCTTTGGGCTCCGAGATGCAGAAAACACAGCGGTCGATGCCAAGGAGAGGGGAAGTAGAGAGTGCAGCGGGGAGTTGAAGTGGCTTTACGGGAGGCAAGGGGAAGGTGCAGCCCAGCATTGGCTTTTCCTCCTAGTTCTTTTCTTCAGGAGAGCAGCTAGCAAGCGAGCTGCGAGAGCCAACAATGGGATGGCACGTCTTGTCAGAGAAGCCACGGTCTACAGTGCTGTAGAGTGCTGTGCACAGTTTGAATGCTGCCCTAAGTACACGGTACTTTTGGAACGGCTTCTCTCCTGCCTCTCCCGTCTCTGTGAGCTCTAGCTGCTTGAACTTGGCCACACTGAAGGTGTGTGCACGTGATTGCGCTGCGAGTATCAAGTCTTCCAGAGACGAGGGATAGTCAACAAATGCTTTCTCACCTGGCCCATCTCTCAGTCCGAACTGTGGCCGGAAACGCTGCTGTGCTGCAAGGGTGGACTTAGCCACTCTGAGAGAATGTGATGACGCTCTGTAGATAGTTGCGAAGGAAAGTGCTGGTCACTGCAATGTTTCGCCTAGTTTACAGACTTTAGAGGGACTCTGAAGGCCAACGCCTTCTTCTAGCACTTGTTCTCTGCGTGCAGCTGCTGCATGTTCGGAAGGGCTTTGGGATCGGCGAGAGGTGGAGGGTAGGATGGTAGCTAGAGCTTGAAGGAAAGTGCGTCTCTCCAGGACCTTTGATGCAGTTCAGTGGGTGCGAGTTGCATGTTGAGCATGTTCATGATGGCACAGAAAAGGTTCTGAAAGAAAGAGGCCGTGCTGGAGCTGCCTTGACTTTTGCCGCTTAGTAACTGCACAGCCAACAATGAAAAGATTCCTCTTGCTTCCCCGCTACGCGCAGGATCACATTCTTTTGTGTCTCCAAGAGGCAGGATGCACAGCGGAGCTCTTCCAGCAACTGCTCGCACACGACTTGGGGCGGCGCCAGCGAAGCGCTTGGCTTTTTCCCCGGCACTGTCAGCGCTCCTCGAAACAAGCACACGATGGCGCTGACGACTTGCAAAAGAAGGCCAAGCACCTGGCGCTGCTCGAAACCACCCCAAGGGCAGAGGCAAGTTGCAAACGTCCCTGCACTCAAATCAACAGCACCTCAGGACAAAAAGATTTCCCTCATCTTCCCCTTCCAAGAGCGGACTCTTCTTTATACCGCACTCCAAGAGGCAGACAAACCTCTTTGGCCCAATCCAATCTTTGCCCTCTCGCAGATTCTGCCCACCAACTTGAAACCATCTGGCAAAAACAGAGCTCAAAACAGTGCGGGCTGAGGAAGATCTTGCTGCCTGCAACTTCAACTGCACCCCTCAAACTAGCAGCACACACGCTGTTCTCAGCACTTTCTATTCCTCCCCGTGCTACCTTACCATCTGCTCCAGCAACACTGGCACTATGTCCTTGCCTTGGCAAGGAAAGGCACTCCGAGTCTCTTGGCCTTGCCTTGCCTTCAGTACCTTGTCTAGTTCTTCTTAAGCTACCCTTGCTCTGCTTCCTTTGCCTCTGCTGCCTTGCCTTGCACTACCTACAACTTGCTGGCTTTGCTTTGCCCTGCCTACCACTCTTGCCCTCGCCTTCCATGCAGGCAAGGCGCTGCAAAGCAAGTGCAGGCAATTGTGGGCAAGTCAAGGGAGAGGTAAGCAAGGCCAGAGCAGTGAGGGCAAAGCAAATGGAGTGGTAGGCAAGAGAAGGCCCAGACGTTAGAGGCAAGGCTGGCCGTAGGAAGGAAAGTCCACTGATGGGAAGGCCAGGCAGAAACAGGAAGTGCTTGGCAAGTCAAGGCCTTGGAGGAAAGCGGTAGGCAGGTCAAGGGCGGGGCATGGCCATGCAAAGGAATGCAAGGCTCCAGAGGGCTCCAGAGGGCTAGCAGGGCAAGACAAGGAAACTGTTGTGTTGCCAAGGCAAGGCCAGGCAAGGCAGGTGAGAAGTACATTCAAGGACTGCTGGTACACAAAAGTGGCCAGGACCAAGTGCTTTGTGTGGCCTTGATCCCGCGTGGGTCATGTCTCCTCTGCACCTCAAAGACTTGAGCTACCTGCTTTCCTTTGTAGGCAAAAGAACTCTCATTCTGGTCCCCGAGCTCAAGGGCAAAATGTGAATTGCCCTTCCGAGATTCAAGACATGCAAGGATTGCTCCCAGACCAAGGCTGCCCATAGAGATGAGTGTGGCAACACACGTCGTCCCCTGGTCTTCCTCTCCTGTGATCCTGAAACACGGGAGATGCTTGAGAGCTTTGAGATTCCTAGGAGGAGCAGAAAGGGCAGGGCAAGGCCATGAAATGGCATTGAAAAGGGGTCTTGAATTCCAGGTGGGGGAGGGGTGAGCAAGGTCATGCAAGGCAAGGGAGGGGTTCAAGGGCAGGGCAAGGCAAGTGGTGGCTTGGCGAGGCGAGGCGAGGCAAGGCAATGAGGGTCCTAGAAGGAAAAGGAAAGGTGAGGCCGGTCCTAGAAGGAAAAGGAAAGGTGAGGCCAGAGCTAGACGAATGTGAAAGGAAGTCAGGTGGGGGATGGGTGAGCAAGTCAATGCAAGGCAGGGGAGAAAAGGCAGGTTGAGGGAAGGCTACAGAGGGGGCAGCAAGGAAACGCAAGGCATGTGAGGAGTGAGTGCTGCCAGCCGGCCGGGATGGCAGGGGCGGGGCCACTGCAAGTAGCATGGCAGGGATGTGGAGGGGGGTGTTAGTGTGCGGGAGGTGTGTGTGTGTGTGTGTGTGTGCGCAGCGGAGTGCAGGGTAAGTGCAGGTGTGCGTGTATGTGCATAGGGGGGTTTTGTGCCAGGTGCTGTGCCGGGGGGAGCCATCCCACCGCCAAGAAGGTGTGGGAGTGAAAGAAGTAACATAGATGTGTCTTTACAAAGAGACCGTGTGAATCCGTCCTTAGACAAGGTTAAGAATTTACTGGTAGGGGAGTAACAGAAGAAAGTCTTAGTTCTAGAAACTGTTACTAATCGACAGAGACTGTTGCTCAGCCAAGGCCGTGTTAAATTCCTGAACCTAGAGCAAGGCAGCAAAGACTTCATAGCATTAGGAATAGTTTTGTTTTCTTCCTTTTCCATACCAAGAGGGGGGTGCATATTAGAGGGGAGCCTAGAATAGGCAGTTCCGGAAGTCTGTAATTCCCGAGTACCTCCGAGGGTGCTGTTGCCAGGAACTTTGCATCAAAAGGGGGCTGCGTCCCGCAATCAGTTGAGAGACTCCATGGCAAAAGCCCCATGGCCTCTCCCTGTAGTTGAAGAATGTTACAGGCCTCCTCTGTCTCCTTTTTGGTGGATGAAGAAAGTCAGAAAGCAACACTTCTGCCAGAACTCTCCAAGATGCCCCCTTTGCTCGCAGTGACTCCATCACTGGCCGGGAAGCTGTCTTTTCTCCCAGAGGAGTTTGAGATACAGTTAAAAGCCGTGTGGCAGAGAAAAAAGGCAATACTTGGTTTACAAGGGATGGCAAACAAGAGATACCAGAAGCTTTGGCCCTACCAATCTTAAAAGAACTCCGTGAAGAGAGTCCTTGCACCTCCTGAGGATTGGCAGAAGCCTTCCTCATGCTGGATGTTGCTGGGGGTCTTTTTAGACTGGCAAAACGAGCTGTTGAAGGTTGCTTGATCTGTGCTAAAGCAAACAGCCAAGTTACAAAGGAACTTGCCAGGGGAGGGAGGCCTTGGGCTGCAGGTCCCTTCCAAAGATGCCAGGTGGATTTTCCTGAGATGCCCCAAGTGGGAAGACTTCATCTCTTCTGGTAATGGTATGTCAGCTAGCAAGGTGGCCAGAAGCATTTCCAACTGCTTCAGCAACGACAGCATCAGGTATTAAGGCATTTTTGGAACAAATCTTTCCAAGATACAGCATTGTAGAAGCAATAGACTCAGATAGGGGAACTCATTTTACAGGAAAGATCCTTCAAGGGGTTTTGGCTTCTTTAGGAACACAATGGAACCTCCATAGGCCCTGGCACCCCCAGAGCTCGGCTCGGGTAGAAAACAATGAATAGAGAAATAAACACCTTTTGAAGCTGGTAATAGAAACCAAGATGCCATGGCTAGGGCTTTGGACATTGGCTTTGGCGAGAATGAGAGCCCGACCCAGAAGAGAGATTCCGTTCTCCCCCTTTCCGTCATTGTTATGAATTACCCGGGTAAGTCTCAACCTAGTGGGGGAGTAGAGGTAAGTGATGTATATTTAAAACCATCTGTGGCCAGGATACTGCTTCTTGTGAAGCCCCTTCAACAGGAAGCTCAGCTGGCACAAGCCCCACCTTTGGACTTTGCTGCTTGTAACATCCAACCAGGAGATTGAGTCCTAGTTAAGGAGTAGAAAGAAGCGCCAGTGGTTCTGAAATGGCGTGGCCCATTCCAAGTGTCACTGACGACAGAAACAGCCATGAAGACAGCTGGACACAGGTGGACCCGTCACTCTCGGGTCAAGGTCTCTGAAGCCTCAGAGATTTGCACATCTCAGCTGGAGGAGAAGGCCGGGAGGCCGTGACTGACACTCTGCAGGAGTGGGCCGGAGCAGTAGCCAGTGCTTCGACATCAGAGGAAGCCCTGTGTGCCTACCCACAGACCACCTGCTGAAATAGTCTCTATGGGCATCCCTCCTCTAGAATCTCCACTCACTGGGGCGCTAATACTTGCAGCCATTGTTTCACGTTAAGTAGTTTCTGTGTCTTCAATTGCCACAGGTGGTGCAGAAGACAACGGGAAAATTAGACTAGCTAATTAGATCACACTATTAAAACATTTTCCTTAATAACTCTACTTTTATATGGTCAGCTAAGTTTAGGCCAGGAGTGGGAGAATCAATTTGCAGCCTTAGCAGAAGAAGTAGCAAAAGTTTTTCACCTTAGCAATTGCTGGCTCTGTGGAGGGCCAGGAGGATCTGAAGAGTGGCCATGGTTGGCTAGCCCAGCTGAACCTAAATGGTGGGTCAATGTGAGGGCCACAATAGGATGGGATTTGGGGCCAAAGAAGGAAGTCCATGGCCACTTCATTCTTCTCCAACAGGCACTTATTGCCTAAACAGGACAGGGCGGGTCTATGTAGGAAAAGGCGTTTGTCAATTGACTTTCCCTCTGGCTTTAAACAATTGGGTTTGGACCCACAATTGCCCTCCTTACAATTGTTCCAAATATCAAGACAATTGCAATCAAAGAGCTGTTCAGCTCACTAATGGTAGCTGCGTAAGGTGTTCTTACCAAAAACATTTGGAAGCCTGTAAAGCAATGGGGAGGGACAAGGGGTTTTTTTGACCACCTATTTTTAAGCTGTCCCCACAAAAATTCCACAAGTAGAAGACATGTTGTTTGTGATTATCAGTGGGAATGGCAACAGCGGATTGGAACTCAAAGCCTTTTAGTGAGTTCTGCTCCAAATCCAAGCAAGCAACTTGCAGATGTAAATGTAGATGGGAACCCTGTGTGGGAGCTTGGAAATGCAAATGCTGTGACCCTTATGGTGGGGCAGCTATTGTTGGAGGACCGTTAGGCCCGGGAAACCCGCGGTATTTTGACCCACCAATTGATGACCAAGGGTAGGAAGGCCCCTTTGCTAATGGAACACGGGCTTTGAAAGGACATGATTGGATTTGTGGCCAACATGCTTAGCTCAGGTTACCTCCAAACTGGTCAGGGATATGGTATATCCCTGGGGTATATTAGACCGTTGTTCTTTTTGCTACTACAAATTCAGGGAAATCGCTTAGGAATCAAAATCTGTGATGATTTAATTAGAGAAAAGCAGTCAGCTGATGCAGCCTTGGCTGCAGGGAGCACCCCAAAACGGGGAAAAGATGAATGGCCACCAGAACAAGTTACGCAATATGATGGACCAGCCACTTGGAAACCTAAGGAATTAATCCCAGATGCCTGGCAACCCATTTATCATTTGAATGAGATAATTAGGGTACAAGCTGTCTCAGAAATAATTACCAACCAGCCAGCCACAGCTCTTGACCGTCTTGCTGAGCAACCCACTTCAATGAGGAAAGTGGCATTTTCAACATTGGATGGTATTAGATTATCTGTTAGCAGAAGAAGGAGGAGTTTGTGGGAAATTAAATGACTCGAGCTGCTGTTTGCAAGCAGATGACAGCGGAAAAGTGGTCAAATAACAGAGGAAATAACCTCAGCTCATGGACCTGTCCGTGTTGAAAAGATGGTAATGGGACATGTTTTCATGGTTAACTGGCCAGCTATGGGCTAAATGAATACCATTTCTCCTCTTCTATGCTATAGCAACTCTAATCTTTTGACCATGCGTGACACCATGCTGGGAGCAGCTCTTTCAGCAGGTGGTCAAGGGGATGCTGCTAGCAGCCATGCCTACCTGATTCAGAAATGACTACAAAAGGACAGAAAAGGATTTCACTGAAAATAATAGCAAAAGCCCAGAAGACTCAAGAAGAAAAAATTAAATCAATGGTAATTAAGGTTTGTAAAGACAAATACAGATTAAATAAAAAAAAGGAGGGATTAAAAGGAATGAGATGGATGAGTCTTTACAAACAGACCGTGTGAATTGGCCTGTAGACAAGGCTAGGAACTTATGCGGAGTGAAGTAACAGAAGAAAGTATTAGTTCTCTAGAACTGTTACTAATCACCAGAGACTGTTGATTAATCAGGGCCGTGTTAAATTCCTGAACCTAGAGCAAGGCAACAAAGACTTAATAGCATTAGAAATGGGTTTTTTTCTTCCTTTTCGATGCCAAAAGGGGGGTGCATATTAGAGGAGGGCATAGAGTAGGCAGTTCCGGAAGTCTGTATCCCCCCAATACCTCAGCCAGTGGAGAAAAGGAAGAGGGTGCTGTGGCTGGGAACTTGACATCAAAAGGGGGCTGCATCCCGCAACCGTTTGACAGACCCCATGGGAAAAGCCCCATGGACTCTCCCTGTAGTCGAAGAATGTTGCAGGACTCCTCTGTCTCCTTTTCGGACATCAACCTCACGCATGGTGGATTAATTTTCCCTAACGGCAGCGACATGCTGCGTGGTCTCCGTGCTCTTCCCCAGCCCCCCGGGAGGTGCAAAATAGTTCCCGGCGGCTCTCACCGCGCGTTACAGACGGCTGCGAGGCCCCGGGGCTGCTCGCAGTGCTCCCCTGCCCTGCCAGGGCTGCCTGAGGTCTGCGGAGCCACCTCGCCACCGGCGCGGCCAGGGCCGGGGCCCTTCTCGACAGCAGCCGAGGGGCTGCGGAGCGGGCGGCTGCGGGACGATCAGCTCTTTTATGCCGCGCCGTGCTGCCGCCTCCATCTAGCTCCCCATCGCGCCGCCGGCCGACCCCGCCTGGCGCGTTCACGCTCGGCCGCGCTCGCCGCCCGCCCAGCCTCGCCGGAAGCTCTCCCGCCCGGGCCGTGCCCCGGCTCCGCCTGCGGCTCGGCAGGGCCCGGCCGCACGCGTGCTGCGTGGCTCGGAGCACCCGCGTTGCGCCGCAGGCGACGGGGAAGGCGGGGCGGGCCGGCGCCATGGTGGTAGCGCGAGGAGAGGAGCGCCCGGGCGGGGCGGCGAGTGGCGCGGCGGTGAGCGCTTCTGCTTGCTGTCGCTCGGCTGCCGCCCACGGCAGGTGCCGTGTGACCCCGCGGAGCGGCGGGGCCGGCCGGGCGGTGCGCGGCGAGGCTTTCGGCCAGCGGCGGCCGCAGCGACAGTCTGCCGGCACTGCCCGTGCCGGTGGAGAGAGCGGGGATCCGAGGCCGGCCTTCCTAGGGTAACGAGGGGCGACCGCCTTTGCCGCGCTGCCCTCCGTGCAGCACGTGGCCGATTCCGGCGAAGCCGGGGTCTCCGCAGCGGCGCGGGCGGGAGGGAGTGGGGAGCGCGCTCGGTGCTCTGCCGGCCGCTCCCGCCCAGCGCTGCGCTCCGCCGAGGCGTTTTCCTGCCTATGCTGGGAAGGACATAAGGGACCCCGGAGTCGGAGCTTAGCTGTCAGGGGGAACAACTTCCCTCCATTGGCGACCTCCTTTTCCCTCTGATTCAGCTACCTTGTGGTAGGTGCGATGGTGCTGAAGAAGGGTGGCGGCTTGGCACAGTTGCTGGCATAGGTGGTGCGAGAGCTCCACGCAAGCAGCTTGGAGTGGCATGTGCGAGGGTAGGAAGGTACGGCACCCACAGCTGAAGGTAAAAAAAGTCAGGGCATGTCATCAGCCGCAGTCGTGCTAAGTTGTTCATCTTTGCAAACTGCTTGCCGAGTTGTTCCTTTTCTTAGGTAATGGGGGTTTGTATCAACCAGAACTGCATATGGTCAGTATTTGCAGAGAAGGTTACGTGGACTGTTGTTGAAGTGAGTGTAGCAGTTTCTATGGCATTCTGCAAAAAAAGTGACAGGTCTCTCTGTGTTCCCCCATTCTTAACAAAAATGAAGTTCACAAAGCCCTGAAAAGAGGTTTTACAAAACTTCAGGGATTTTTTCCTACGAGTACTGTGGAGACAACCATAGTCACCTTGTCTTTCCAAAAGTGAAGGTTACATCTTTTTGTCCAAGAGCATCAAGTGCTTTTGATCAGCGTTTGTGTGCATGCATTAGCCTTGTTCTTGTTCTTCCTTGGAGAACTTTTACAATCCTCAGATGATCTGTGTAGGCTGCAGACTGCAGTGGTGAACTTGAAGGCTTCCAGCAGAAGGGAGATGCTGTCCACGTTTTGGATTTTCCTTAGTCTGAACCTTCAATGTCCAAGGCTTCACTTTTCAAGCAGTTGGAAGAGCTCCAAATGAAGATATGAACAGGTCTTAATTGACCTTGTCACCGCCTCAGTTCGTCAGGTAATGCTGCGCACTGGATTTAATTGCCTAGTGCAAGATGTGCTAAAAATATGTAAGAGTATCTCCTCGATTACCCTCCCAGAAGGGTTTGAATGGAGAACAAGGAGTTCCGAAGACAGGTATTTGGTGTACGAGAAGTAGAACTTAGTGGATTGCAGGGCACTGCATGCACAAATGTCTAAGGAGGATCCATCTTTTTATGCCCCATCTATGCTTGTTCTCATTTGAACTCCTGAACATTCTGGAGGTTGGTTTTGTTAGGGTTGTGGCTGGGGAAGGGGTGGTGGTGGGGGAGGGGTGGGTGTTGTTTCTGATCTTTTTAATTTCCAGGATAGTGTACAAAGAACTTGTGCCCACAACCAGCAGTATGAAGCAATGCAGGTATAAAAGAAGGTCACCAAAATGTCGGATAATATGAATCTGAAAGCGCTTCAGTATTTTACCCAGGAGTTTCACTGCAACAAGGTGATTGTCCTTCACAGAAATGTAGTGGCAGGCTTATGCCATGCTAGAAGTGATGACCTTTCTCTGCCCCAAATTGACCAGCAAGATCTTTTGGCTCTTGATTGAAACCCCTGAGCCAGCTGTGTTTCAGGCTGCAGAAGCTGCAGGTGTTGTGGCAGACGCGGGGTGCAGCCCTGCCTGCCGGTCCCGACCTGGCGCACGCCGGTGGCAGCCGTCAGCGCCTGGGGTCCCCTGGAAGGGGGATTTAATCATTTCTTCTCTAGCATTTGCTTGTGTTTTGTCAAGATTCTTTAATTCACTAAATAGTAAATTTAAAAAATTAGCTGAATGATAATAATTTTGAAGTCTTCTGAGGCAGAACTGGGAAGGTTAGAACATATTTGTATGATTTCAAATATGTATAAATTCTTAAATGACAAACGTTAACAAACTGACAATGCAAGCAATTATGGTGACACTTTACATTTCATTGGTTTTCATGCAGCTCCATCCCATGTGTTGGTAGGTTCTTAAAAAGTGAAAATTTGGCCCACTAGACCGATTATTAAAAAGAAGTAAAACTCCTTGGGGCTAACACAAAGGGACAGCGTCCACGTGAGTAAATGGTTATCACATTTAGATGTGATTCTGCTGCTTGCACTTTCTCTGCCCTCAAACTGCTTTCTTTATCGTCCATGCAGGGATGTTTGACATTCTTAGAAAAGAGAAAAGAAACAGATTTCCTCAAAAAAAAAAAAAAAAAAAAAAAAAGCCAGGTGAAATTAATGCAATGTTAATTGCATTAATTTATTCAGGTGGAGTTTTAGTTTTTATTCTATGAAGTGCTTGTTGCACCACTTTTGTTGTTTCCCACAGATTTGGAGTGGGATTTCCTCCAGTTGATTGTTCAGCAGAGGGAGTGAGACTGCCTTCAAAAGTTTTGCAGGAGTTGCATCTGTGAATCGGGCACGTGAGTTGCCTTTTTTTTTCCCCCCAGATTTTCGTAGGCTTCTTTTTTTCACCGTGGATCAGTTCACCTTGGATCAGTTTGCTCTTTTTGTTCCAGTGATTTTTTCTTTTGGACATGTGTCACGATCCGTTAATACAAGTAAGGGTCGTGATGGTTTGTTTACAGATCTCAGAGTGCAAAAGGACACAAGGGATTTCAGTTTTAATCAAAACAGTGCACCTTTGTTAAGTACCCACAACACGGTAATGCGATAGAGGAGAGAAAGAGAGAGAGAGAGAAAGAAAAACAAAGTAAAAGAGTAGAGAGGAAGAAAGGGGGGGTAATGGCTACCAACGGATGAGATGAAGTCCTCGTGCTCTGCTGCCAATAGATTTGTCTTCTTTCCGTGGGGAGATCTCATCTCAGTTATTTCAGAAAGTCCCTTTTTAGGCCTTTTTTGAAACGAGGGCCAACTGGCCAAGACCATATCTGTGTTTTGTAATAACATTGCAGAACTAAAAGCTAGCCCTAACTATCCCAGGTACATACCAAGCATGCCTTTCTCCTATGCTAACTATACTGCCTGCTATGGTTTGCGGCCTAGCAGCGTTAGCGCGTCTACTTCTGGCATGAGTTTAGCAGTGCTCTCGCTTCTGCTTTCTAGCTGTATCCCCACATCTCGCCCTTTTCCCCAAGAGGTGGGGCAAATCTACAGCCGTTGTTATGAGGCTCGTTGCTTTGGGAAACAGGTACAGGACAGGTGTAGAGGACAGGTCATTCCTTTCCGCTTCAGCGCAGTCCTTCCCGCCTGGGCAGCAAGAACGGCGCAGTCCACTGTGACCTGCACAAATTTCCTCAGGAATGCGTACCAGTTCCCAGCGGGCACACCTGCAGGCAACAGTTGGCAGACATCCCACCTTAGGCAGGTCGGAACTCCTGTGTTTAGCCTCTGTCCTCGGCGATGATCGTGAGGCAGATGAGGGATCTTCAGACCGTCTCTTACACCACCCCATGACTCACGATTGTCATCAGGAGAGCTCCATCAGCACGATTTCGTAGTGTTGTTGCGAAGTCTTCAGGACTCGTTAATGTTGGTAGCATATCCCAGAAAAGGGTAGAGAAAATAAGAAAAGAGAAAGAAAAGGAAAAAGAAGGAATAAGTAATTTTTAATCAAAATACACCTGTAATTTTGAATCATGTCTTATCTTATTTTAATACTCATGTAGTTCATCTTGTGTCAATAACCTTAGGGGTGTCCACAGTGGATGGGATAGTGTCCAAATTGTGCACATCTATTACAGATGTCAACCGTTTCATCATTCTGCAATTCATGATGTGTAAGATTGCTGATAAAACAAACCCAATCAAAACTAAAATCAAGAGAACAAGGATGGGATGACACAATTTGTTCAGGACACCTGCAGCAGTAGGTGAGCACCCAAAAGGAGTATCCCACCAGCTGTGTCCAGCATCTTTCTTTCCTCTGTCTAGAAAACAATGTGTTTCTTTCCCATTGTGATGAACAGTTACCAAGGTTTTCTGTCTGTTTTTCTTGATCTTTTCCAAAATTCCAATGAAATCCTGGTGAAGCAACAAGTGCTTTACCTAAGTAAGGTTCATCCCAGTGGGGGTAGGCAATAATTGGTGGATCTGTGTGTAATTGGACTGTAAAATACAATAAGAAGTAAGTGGGGCTAAATAAGAGAAATCACATCCTGTGCTTTTAGTCAAGTTACAAACACAAGAATTTGAATGAGTTTTAGTATCTACAACTACATTTTCTAGAAATACCTTATCACATGCAGTTCTTAAGCATGCACATCCATTGCCTATATACACAAGCAGTGTTTCAGGAATCTTGTTAGGATGAATTTCAAAAGGACAGATATTTTGTTCTGTGTCCAAACAAATGTCTTGAGGTTTAATTGCACTGCTTTCACAGATAAACCCTTGTTGTTCTCGGACAATACAAGTTTCCAAATTAACAGTTTGCCACTTCTTCCCAGTTTGACGGGCCCATTCTCTGTGCTGGAAAGGGTAGAGAATAGCTGCATCATGGTTCAGCCCTAATGCAATGATAGGGACTATCCAATGCACTGAAGCATTACGTATGGTTAGTACAAAGGCTGTGGCTGTGTTTGTGATGGGATTGTAGGTAAAATTCACTAAATTCCACCAGGATTGGAATTCTCTTTCAAAATCAGTGGCACCGTCCCAGATTATTTTCCGAATTTCAGTAGGAAAAGTGCCTTCTTTGCCTTCTCTTACAATTGAGGCAGCAACGGACTGCATCCACAATTGAGCCTGGACGCAGCTGAGAGCCAAAGAAATGTTGTTTTGCGTAGCACAGAGCATGCCAATTATCAATTTGTGGTCATTCACATTTACCTTTTCTCAATTTGGTAATATGTTTGATAACAACCGCTGATGGGTTGTTGTATTTTAGTCAAATCTGTAGTTGTGGCAGCCAATTTATTCATTAGCACTTCTGAATCAATACTATTTAAGATTCCCAGTCCTGTTCCCACAACGCCGGTTATGTCTCTTTGCGTCCGTTTCTTAGAAGGGTTCCGCTTTTGCAACCCGGTTGTCTGCCCCTTGAAGGAAGTCTGCAGAAAAGGTGAACAAGCTGGCTGAATTTCTGAGACATTGTTTTGCATCAGCAACTTGACTTGTTTAAGGGACCATGCCGGATTGAGCAATAGTTGTTGTTGGCCTGTTTTTGTGATTATACGTGGTCCAATTTCAAAAATTCTCGGGCTTAGCATGACCGGTGGTTGGGTGGTAGGTATTGCAACATCGACTTTGAGTTCCCCCCAGTATTTTGTATTGTTTTTACCAAACGTGACTTTATGGGGAAATTGTACAGCAATTAAGGTTTAGCCAACAATCTTGATTTTGAATTTCACCAAACAAAACACGGCCATGAGGTCCAATGCTATAACTGTGTACAGGTTCGGTAAAAAATTCAGCAATTAATCCACACCGTATTGTAACATCGTCACCTCGGGTTACCATAAAGGGTGGAAAAACTTTATTCTTGTCATCTAACACGAGGGGGGTACTTATACCGTGGTATGTGATTACTGCACTCAGTATGGGCTTTGCTGCGGCGTTTATTTTGAATTTATAAGTTAAACCTGTCAGACTTGGCTGATCTGCCGGGTTATTTTGCCAATTGCATGTTGCATAGGTTGGTTTGGTTAGAGGAAAGTTATACCAGCAGTCAGTTAGTTTGTTTCTGCGAAGCTTTGTGATTTCCACATTGTTGGTACTGGGGCCTAAGGTGTAGTTACCGACATTCTTCTGACAACCACACAGGATGAAGGGGGTTTGTTTGTCACACACCCACTCCGTTGTAGGGCAGAGTTTGGCCGTAATGTTGGGGTGCAAATCACTTTTCCCATCTGGTTTTAGAAAATTTCCAGCGATTGCAATGGTGGAAGCTTTCTGGTAAAGAGATCCTTCTACTTTTCTGCATCCTACCTTAATTTGTTCACCTCCTGTTCCTTTTAGGATTCTAGTCCAATCCTTCAAGTCCCATCCCCATTCACTTGGACGGTATACCTCAGAGTCGTGCAGTGCTACAGTGGCTAGGTTCGGGCAACCATCTCTGGGATAGGATCCTAGAGCACTAGTGTACCTAATGGTAGCTTCAGACCATGGCCACTCAGCTGGTTTTTGGCCCTGGTGTTGTGGTAGGATGCAGAAAAGTATCACTAGTCTTATCATGGTTTATGTGCTCTTCTTCATGTCCCTCGGAGTTCTTCTGTGAAAAGTGAACACAACAGAGTCTGCCACCGAAAGGCAGAAAATTAGAATGATGGAATGATGCAGCGTGTATGTATCCGATGCTCTCTCCCTAGGGCATCAGAGGCTACTCATGCATATTTATTCAGAGGGCGTTTTAGCACTAGTGGTACTTCTCCTACGGTAGGGAGATCTACCGAAACAGGTTGTCCAGGGTAGTGTGCAGGATTCTTAGGATCATTTGGTCCCTGCAGTGAGAGAATTATGCTTGGAGCTGTTGGGAAAAAGACAGTGATTTTGGGACACCCGTTTACCCCCCATCTATCATTCACACCTTTCACAGCTTCCCATAGCCGAACATCCCAATTTCCCTCCTGTGGTTTCAAAAGTCCTTTCAAGAGACCATTGGTCCTTTCTACAATGCCGTTAGCTTGAGGGTAGTAAGGAGTGTGAAAAGTCCGTTTAATCCCTTCACCTTTTGCCCAGTCCTGTACAACTTTGGCAGTAAAGTGAGACCCGTGATCAGATTGAATTTCTTGTGGTTTTGGGAAAGTTCCAAACCATGCCTGCAATGCTTGAACAGTATGATCTCCTGTAGCTCTTTTAAAAGCATTGCCCTGGACTAACCCAGATATCATCTCTACTCCTACCAGCCCAAAGTGTTTACTTCCTGACTTTTTAAAGGGGCCGATATAATCTACCTGCCACGCTTCCCGTAAGCCTTTACCCTTTCTTAAATGCAGAGGGTCATCTTCCAAAGGGTGTCTTTCTAGCCGTCTGCGACGTTGTTCACAGGCTGACATGCATGTTTTACACATTTCTCTGGTAACAGACCAACCGCGAGCAAGGGCTTCTTTGTACAAATCTTTTGCACCTGTGCGTTGTCTTTTTACATGCAACCATTCTAAGAAGTGCTCCCAGTCCTCTGTAATTTGATCTTTTTTCACAGGACTTAGTCTTGCTAATTCGTCAGCTCTAGTGTTCCACTCTCCTGCTGGATTTCCATCTGTCTGGTGAGAGGCTACCCACTCCACGGCAAAATTCCCTGGACTTGCAATACTTAGAATTTCTTGCTACTTTTCCTTTTGCCATACTGGGATTCTGTTAACTTCACAATCCTTTTGCTGCCAAAAAGGAAGCCACTCAGTCCATCCCTTAAACACAGCATAGGAACAATCGGTGTAGATACAGACAGGAGAAGTATTCTGTGCCTCACGTTGGAAAACACTCCAAAGAGCTATCAGCTTGCCAACTTGGGCACTGCCTTCCCCCTCTGTGATAATTCCTTCACCTGAGGAAGTGTGGAGGGCTACAGCCTTATGTTTCCACACCTTTCCTTCTCGCTTGGCAGAAGCATCCGTAAGCCAAGAATTTGCTGACCGTTTGGGGGAAAAAGGAGGGGCTACTCTAATGACTGAGGCAGGTTTGTCCTGGCTGCTACCCAAGTTTTCAGTTTCTTGGATTGCCAGATTTTTTACAGCTCCTTCAGTTCTTGAGAAGACGCTACAATCATGTTCAATCTGAGCATACCACTTCCTTACTGAGGTCCTCTGGGCCACCCCGTCACGTGGGGGTGGTGCCAGTAGAGACAGCCTTAATAACTTTGAAAGGGCCTCTCAAAACAATTGGTTGTTGTTGTGCAATCTTCTCCGCTTCTAGGAGAGCTAAGCTAACCACAAACAATCCTTTCTCCCAGGTAGTGTACCTTTTTTCAGCATCTTTAAAGCCACGGGAGTAAAAACCAAGAGGCTTCGTCGGACCCTCAGGACCCCGCTGCCATATGTGTACTGACAACCCTGAGGAGACCTGAAAAGCATCTGTGGGATGAATAGGGCCCAGGGCTTGGTGAGGCTGTTGCTTCAAAAACCAACAATTGCCGTGCTTCTTCTTGGGAAGCACTCCATTCCCATTTTGTCCCTTTTCTTAACAAGTTGTAAAGAGGTCTGGCAATTATGGAAAATCTGGGATGTGTTTTCTCCGGAGCACTAATACACATCCTAAAGCATGTTGGAGATCTTTTTTGGATTCAGGCATTTTAATCTGATCTGAAGAGGTTAGGGTATCAGGTGGGATACGTGTCATACCTCCTTTCCACCAAATTCCCAACAATTTCACTTCATGTGAAGGGGTTTGGGTTTTTTCTGAGGGAATTTGCAAATCAAGGCTTTCTAAGTGGGAGGTTATTTTCTGTTGGGTATCTCTCACTTCTTCTATTTCATCTCCTCCCACAAGGGTCTCATCAGTGTGTTGATGAACAGCTAGATTGTCCGCTTTGGGTACTTTGTCGAACTCTTGGGCTAAAGCGTGATGAGCCAGGGTAGGAGAATGTTTGTACCCTTGGGGAAGCCTAGTGAAAGTGCGTTGCTGTCCTTGCCATGCGAAAGCAAAACGGTCCATATCTTCTGGCTGTAAAGGTGTCGTAAAAAACATGTCTTTGACATCTACAGGTGGCATGATTGAATGAGCCTTTTCTTGAATCAATGTTATGAATTCTGCTAGATTTGGGACTGCTGCTGTAAGAGGGTCTGTGTTAGCATTTAGCCTATGAAAATCTATTGTCAGCCTCCACTTCCCATTAGGATTTTGCACTGGCCACACCGGAGAATTGAAAGGAGAATGGGTATTAAGTATTACTCCTTGTTGTCGTAGCTCCTGTATCACTGGCTTGATACCCTCTTTGGCACCCAGGGGAAGGAGGTATTGTTTCACTGAATGGTAGGGAGGCTGCAGCTTGGAGCAGTCTGATGTTAAAATGTGGTGTGCCAAAAGACCACAGAAGACCCTCTGAGTCCTCCCACTGCCTCCTAGCAAGGGCATTCAGCCCTAATAAATTGGTTGGAATATCTCCAATCACCCCATGGATGGAGAGTTGGTTTTCCTCTCCAGGCAAAGGGAGCTTGACTAAGGCCCCATTCATAGATTCTGTTGTTGTGCCCAAGGCACTTAAAACACAATATCAGTTCTTTGTTGGAACAATTCCACACCTCTGGGCATCTTTCTTTGTCAGCGCAGAAATTTGTGCCCCAGTGTCAATCAGAAAAGTTACAGGTGCCCGTTTAGGACTTGTAATAGCTGTGATCGTTATATCTCCCGTTTTATTTTTAGTGAGCATTCTCAGGTATACCTATGCTCCGTTTCTTTGCCCACTGACAAGAAACAGAGGGTCTAGTTTCCCTGGTTTTGAGGAAGAATCTGTTCTGGCTCATTGGCCGGACTTTGAGGGAGAAGTGGCTTTGACTCACTGCCCAGATTCTGAGGGAGGAGGGGTGCACTGGGTTGAAGTGACGGATTCGGTAGAAGGGGCTTTTGGCAGTGCCAGTTAGACACTACCTTACTCAACTGATCAAGGGCTAAGCCATCCATCGCATTTCTGGGGACCCCCTTTTTGATACCTAATAAGCACCAATGCTGACGGTTAGGGATCTCTGGTTACATTCTTTGGTTTTTCACTATGAGGAGCCCTAATGTACCTGACACCTTTTGTTTTTTCTGATTTTTCCTCTGGGATTTTTATCGGTCCATATTTCCTACTGTAATTAATCAGATCTTCTTCAACCTCACTCCATGTCCAAACTTTGCAATCACCGGCAGGTGAATTTGATTGTGAACCTGGCGGCTGAGAGGGGGTTGAATATGGAGTAAACCCAGGATCGGTAGATGCAGTTTGGTCGCTCGGGTTTCCAAGGAATCTGTCCAACCTCTCTACAGGACCTGCAGCAGCTATGGTGTTTTGAAGGACAGCTGCTGTAGATTGGAGTGATTCTGGAAGGCCTCGAATTAAAGGGGTCATCAGTTCAGGTTTCACAGGTAATTGCGTGGGGGATTCATATCCAGGAGTTAATTTCCTTTCATGGATCATTTGCAGACAGGCGGCTTTGTGGACGCTTTCTAGAAGTTGATCAGGGGTACCAACTGTAGCAAAAGGGTCTCCCCTTTCTAAAGGATTGAGTCCCCCGGCCCAGAAAGCTGTGCGCTGAGTCAGCGACCATGTGTTACGTTTGTCTCCTGTTGTTAAGAGAACTCCATGTCCCCAGTATCCACTGGCCTCCTGTTCAGTGAATTGAATTTGGTCTCCTCCGGTGAGAGACACTTGGAAGGCATATTCCGTCTCAGCTTCGTGGGGAAGCCGCCCGTACTCCTTTTTTAACTTCGCCAACTCAGGAGCAGTGTATGGTATTTGTTTAGTGGTGATATGCGGTTCAAAATCTTCATCATTGATATAATTATATTCTGTTTTAATTAGAGGTCTCATAGGAGGGCAGCAGTTTTCCCCACAATTTTTCACTAGCACTAGTTCTTCCTGGGGGTATATTTGGTTAATGTGAGGAGTTTTCTTTTCCTCTTTCTCTTTTGGTGAGTCAGCATTCTTTGAATTCTTAAAATATTCCTCCCTCAAAGCAGCCCGCAGCAAATGATTTTCATTCCTTTCTTCATCTGATTGTTCCTGTAAAATTTCCACTAGGTTTTGAAGGGAATCTGTGATTGCTTTCTCTTCACTACATCGCTTAAAGCAGTGATCTATAGCTGCTGTAAGGCATGCTCCTGAAACAGATTTAGGAGCAGATTATGGTTTTATTTTGGCCAAATTTAAACTTTGTCTCATGTTGGAATGAACATCTTCTATCAGTCACACTCTCCAAATTAAACCAGTTATTTTGAGCCCATTCTTCCCCTCCCGGAGAGGGCCGGGCATTATGTTTTGCTAGCAGAGCATAAAATGCAGCTTTATGATTTGCACTAGGGTTTTCAGTCATTTTATAAAGGGATCAAAACCACTACAGGGAGGTAAAACCTAATTACACATTGCCACACAAACAGCTTCGCCGTGTCGCCCTTCGCTTCCCTGGGTGGGTGAAGAGACCAAAATCTGCCTGGGAGGTACTCCTTAAGTTACTTACGGTTGTCTCTTCGCTACACCAAGCAGTCCAAATTCACACACGCCCACCAAAACAGTTCCCCCTTTTACACTAAGAGATCTTTTTGTGAAAAATCTGAAGACAGAGCCCTCAGTTGAGTATGGGGTGCTTTTAACCTAGGCGTGTGCAGTTTGCGGGAAATTCGAGTCGCCCCCCTTGCTTTCTAGACACCGCTCACCCTTTGCGGGGTGTCGGGCTAGGTGCGGCTGGAGTGAAACGTCCTTCCCCTATTACAGACTACACACAACCTTGCAACCCCTTCTGTCTGTCAGAAATCCTGTCCGTGATGCCAGTTTAATGTCACGATCTGCTAATAGAAGTGAGGGTCGTGATGGTTTGTTTACAGATCTCCGAGTGCAAAAGGACACAAGGGATTTCAGTTTTAATCACCTTTTCACCTTTGTTAAGTACCCACAACATGGTAATGTGATAGAGGAGAGAAAGAGAGAGAGAGAGAGAAAGAAAAACAAAGTAAAAGAGTAGAGAGGAAGAAAGGGGGGGCAATGGCTACCAACAGATGAGACGAAGTCCTCGTGCTCTGCTGCCAATAGATTTGTCTTCTTTCCGTGGGGAGATCTCATCTCAGTTATTTCAGAAAGTCCCTTTATAGCCCTTTTTCGAAACGAGGGGCAACTGGCCAAGACCGTATCTATGTTTCGTAATAACATTGCAGAACTAAAAGCTAGCCCTAACTATCACAGGTACATACCAAGCATGCCTTTCTCCTATGCTAACTATGATTTACCAAAATATGAATATCGATCTAATATCGATATCCAACTGAGATGGACAAAAACTCTTAACAGTTTAGAGTTAGAAAGTGTATGTTTTTTTTTTTTGCGTGGGATAGCTCCCTAAGTCGCAGGCCCTGATACAAGCAAACATGATACCTTTTATTTCCACGTATTATGAATATCCAAAATACAAAATGCGTATTCATGGTGTTGACACCTCCCATTCTCCACTTTGTATGGAAATGAGCTTACATGTCATTAAGCATGCGTAGCGTGTGATCTGAATGGAGTCGGTGGTCTTGAATTGGGTCAGTGGTCCTAAGGAAGATGAAGTAACTCATCTTCCTCACTCTGACCTTTATGCCTTTCTGAGTTTTAACAATTCTAATTACTTTAGTGACCTCTAAGTTTCTTCTTGCGTGACTTTTGGATGGGCTCCCACAAAGGGAGGAAATTGGTAATTGTCTTTATTCTAGACACCAACTTATCAATGTTTCTGCTCATTATTCTAAGCACAGCTAAACAAACATGCAAATGACAGATCATCAGTTCAGACTAAGGAAAATCCAAAACGTGGACAGCATCTCCCTTCTGCTGGAAGCCTTCAAGTTCACCACTGCAGTCTGCAGCCTACACAGATCATCTGAGGATTGTAAAAGTTCTCCAAGGAAGAACAAGAACAAGGCTAATGCATGCACACAAACGCTGATCAAAAGCACTTGATGCTCTTGGACAAAAAGATGTAACCTTCACTTTTGGAAAGACAAGGTGACTATGGCTGTCTCCACAGTACTCGTAGGAAAAAATCCCTGAAGTTTTGTAAAACCTCTTTTCAGGGCTTTGTGAACTCCATTTTTGTTAAGAATTGGGGAACGCAGAGAGACCTGTCACTTTTTTGCAGAATGCCATAGAAACTGCTACACTCACTTCAACAACAGTCCACGTAACCTACTCTGCAAATACTGACCATATGCAGTTCTGGTTGATACAAACCCCCATTACCTAAGAAAAGGAACAACTCGGCAAGCAGTTTGCAAAGATGAACAACTTAGCACGACTGCGGCTGATGACATGCCCTGACTTTTTTTACCTTCAGCTGTGGGTGCCGTACCTTCCTACCCTCGCACATGCCACTCCAAGCTGCTTGCGTGGAGCTCTCGCACCACCTATGCCAGCAACTGTGCCAAGCCGCCACCCTTCTTCAGCACCATCGCACCTACCACAAGGTAGCTGAATCAGAGGGAAAAGGAGGTCGCCAATGGAGGGAAGTTGTTCCCCCTGACAGCTAAGCTCCGACTCCGGGGTCCCTTATGTCCTTCCCAGCATAGGCAGGAAAACGCCTCGGCGGAGCGCAGCGCTGGGCGGGAGCGGCCGGCAGAGCACCGAGCGCGCTCCCCACTCCCTCCCGCCCGCGCCGCTGCGGAGACCCCGGCTTCGCCGGAATCGGCCACGTGCTGCACGGAGGGCAGCGCGGCAAAGGCGGTCGCCCCTCGTTACCCTAGGAAGGCCGGCCTCGGATCCCCGCTCTCTCCGCCGGCACGGGCAGTGCCGGCAGACTGTCGCTGCGGCCGCCGCTGGCCGAAAGCCTCGCCGCGCACCGCCCGGCCGGCCCCGCCGCTCCGCGGGGTCACACGGCACCTGCCGTGGGCGGCAGCCGAGCGACAGCAAGCAGAAGCGCTCACCGCCGCGCCACTCGCCGCCCCGCCCGGGCGCTCCTCTCCTCGCGCTACCACCATGGCGCCGGCCCGCCCCGCCTTCCCCGTCGCCTGCGGCGCAACGCGGGTGCTCCGAGCCACGCAGCACGCGTGCGGCCGGGCCCTGCCGAGCCGCAGGCGGAGCCGGGGCACGGCCCGGGCGGGAGAGCTTCCGGCGAGGCTGGGCGGGCGGCGAGCGCGGCCGAGCGTGAACGCGCCAGGCGGGGTCGGCCGGCGGCGCGATGGGGAGCTAGATGGAGGCGGCAGCACGGCGCGGCATAAAAGAGCTGATCGTCCCGCAGCCGCCCGCTCCGCAGCCCCTCGGCTGCTGTCGAGAAGGGCCCCGGCCCTGGCCGCGCCGGTGGCGAGGTGGCTCCGCAGCCCGCGGCCAGCCCTGGCGGGGCAGGGGAGCACTGCGAGCAGCCCCGGCGCCGCGCAGCCGTCTGTAACGCGCGGTGGGAGCCGCCGGCAACTATTTTGCACCTCCCGGGGGGCTGGGGAGGAGCACGGAGGCCACGCAGCAGGTCGCTGCCGTTAGGGAAAATTAATCCACCATGCCTGAGGTTGATGTCCGAAAAGGAGACAGAGGAGTCCTGCAACATTCTTCGACTACAGGGAGAGTCCCTGGGGCTTTTCCCATGGGGTCTGTCAAACGGTTGCGGGATGCAGCCCCTTTTTTATGCCAAGTTCCCGGCCACAACGCCCTCTTCCTTTTCTCCACTGGCTGAGGTATTAGGGGGATACAGACTTCCGGAACTGCCTACTCTATGCCCTCCTCTAATATGCACCCCCCTTTTGGCATCGAAAAGAAAGAAAAAGAAACCATTCCTAATTCTATTAAGTCTTTGTTGCCTTGCTCTAGGTTCAGGAATTTAACACGGCCCTGATTAATCAACAGTCTCTGATGATTAGTAACAGTTCTAGAGAACTAATCGTTTCTTCTGTTACTTCACTCCGCATAAGTTCCTAGCCTTGTCTACAGGCCGATTCACACGGTCTGTTTGTAAAGACTCATCCATCTCATTCCTTTTAATCCCTCCTTTTTTTATTTAATCTGTATTTGTCTTTACAAACCTTAATTACCATTGATTTAATTTTTTCTTCTTGAGTCTTCTGGGCTTTTGCTATTATTTGCAGTGACATCCTCTTCTGTCCTTTTGTAGTCGTTTCTGGATCAGGTAGGCATGGCTGCTACCTGCTGAAAGAGCTGCACCCAGCATGGTGTCACGTATGGTCAAAAGATTAGAGTTGCTATAGCATAGAAGAGGAGAAATGGCATTCATTTAGTGTTGGGGTCTCCCCCCCTGCCATGGAGCCCTGGGCGATGGGCCCTGGGGGGGAGACACAGGGTTTCCCTGCCCCTGGTCAGCTTCATTCCTCCTTGGTTGGTTTGTGTTCCCCGGTGTGGCCAAGGACCCTCGGGTCCCGTGACTGGGGGAGTTCCTGAGCAGAGCCCCGGCCATGCGGCTGGAGAAATAAAGACCTCTGAACCATCTACCACCAATCTGTCCATATCTACTTCTTTTCCACGGGATTCCTGGTTTGATATAGGCGTGTTACAGTAATCCCTGCTGTAACAATTTAGCCCATAGCTGGCCAGTTAGCCAGGAAAACATGTCCCATTACCATCCTTTCAACACTTGGACAGGTCCATGAGCTGAGGTTATTTCCTCTGTTATTTGTTTGACCATTTTCCGCTGTCATCTGCTTGCAAACAACAGCTCGAGTCATTTAATTTCCCACAAACTCCTCCTTCTTCTGCTAACAGATAATCTAATACCATCCAATGTTGAAATACCGCTTTCCTCATTGAAGTGGGTTGCTCAGCAAGACGGTCAAGAGCTGTGGCAGGCTGGTTGGTAATTATTTCTGAGACAGCTTGTACCCTAATTATCTCATTCAAATGATAAATGGGTTGCCAGGCATCTGGGATTAATTCCTTAGGTTTCCAAGTGGCTGGTCCATCATGTTGCGTAACTTCTTCTGGTGGCCATTCATCTTTTCCCCGTTTTGGGGTGCTCCCTGCAGCCAAGGCTGCATCAGCTGACTGCTTTTCTCGAATTAAATCATCACAGATTTGGATTCCTAAGCGATTTCCCTGAATTTGTAGTAGCAAAAAGAACAATGGTCTAAGATATACACCATATCCCTGACCAGTTTGGACGTAACCTGAGCTAACCATGTTGGCCACAAATCCAATCATGTCCTTTCAAAGCCCGTGTTCCATTAGCAAAGGGGCCTTCCTACCCTTGGTCATCAATTGGTGGGTCAAAATACAGCAGGATTCCCGGGCCTAACGGTCCTCCAACAATAGCTGCCCCACCCTAAGGGTCACAGCATTTGCATTTCCAAGCTCCCACACAGGGTTCCCATCTACATTTACATCTGCAAGTTGCTTGCTTGGATTTGGAGCAGAACTCACTAAAAGGCTTTGAGTTCCAATCCGCTGTTGCCATTCCCACTGATAATCACAAACAACATGTCTTCTACTTGTGGGATTTTTGTGGGGACAGCTTAAAAATAGGTGGTCAAAAAAACCCCTTGTCCCTCCGCATTGCTTTACAGGCTTCCAAATGTTTTTGGTAAGTGTGGTAAGAACACCTTACGCAGCTACCATTAGTGAGCTGAACAGCTCTTTGATTGCAATTGTCTTGATATTTGGAACAATGGTAAGGAGGGCAATTGTGGGTCCAAACCCAATTGTTTAAAGCCAGAGGGAAAGTCAATTGACAAACGCCTTTTCCTACATAGACCCGCCCTGTCCTGTTTAGGCAATAAGTGCCTGTTGGAGAAGAATGAAGTGGCCATGTGTTGGGGAGGATGAAAGTTTGGTAAGAAAGTTTCACAGGTATGTAGGCTTGGCAGCAAGGTCTGAGAATGTAGAAGCTGGGGATGAGGTAGAAATGAAAGCAAGTTTTGATATAGAAGAAAAGGTGTTTTGCTGAAACAGTGATCGCTGAGTAACTGAGAAGGCAAAGGTTGGAGATGAGTTGGAAGGAGATTTTTAGGAGCAGGACAAAGGTATGTGATTACAAACAAAGACATGTTTTTCACCAAGTAAGTAAGTCTCAAGAAGAGCATAAGTGAATAGAAAAGGTGTCTTTAGCAAAAAGAAAGATATGGCAGGCAAACAAGAAATGTTGATGTAGCAAGAAGAAGAAAGGTCTAAGAATTTTCCACTGGAAGCTTAAATTGTAACTTACTCTTGTGATTGGATAATAATGACTATAATATGGTGATGGTAGTAGCTATGATAGGCTATAGGCCAATGTCAAGGTATTGTGTATGGTGCTTATTGGTTGTTACGTGCTAAGATACTCT
Organism: Coloeus monedula; assembly: GCF_965178545.1. Classification (NCBI taxonomy): domain Eukaryota; kingdom Metazoa; phylum Chordata; class Aves; order Passeriformes; family Corvidae; genus Coloeus; species Coloeus monedula. The sequence goes on along the minus strand of NW_028120812.1, from coordinate 677,885 downwards.
GCAAAGAAAAGTATAGAATGCTCTGTAACTTGAACAGCAAGCGGCTTCAGGTATGCCTACAGCTGGAGCTGGCAGCTATAGGGCTGGCTCTGGATAGCCACTCCCTGAAATGCTGTAACTTTGCCTATGCAATAAACAGCTTTCAAGAGAGCCACCTGAAGTCCAGACATCCTTCGTGAAACCTTCTCCTATAGCCATGGACTTCCTTCTTTGGCCCCAAAATCCCGTCCTAGTATGGACCTCATGTCAGGTGTTGAGCCACCACTTAGGTTCAGCTGGGCTAGCCAACCGTAGGCACTCTTCAGATCCTCCTGGCCCTCCACAGAGCCAGCAATTGCTAAGGTGAAAAACTTTTGCTACTTCTTCTGCTAAGGCTGCAAATTGATTCTCCCACTCCTGGCCTAAACTTAGCTGACCATATAAAAGTAGAGTTATTCAGGAAAATGTTTTAATAGTGTGATCTAATTAGCTAGTCTAATTTTCCCGTTGTCTTCTGCACCACCTGTGGCAATTGAAGACACAGAAACTACTTAACGTGAAACAATGGCTGCAAGTATTAGCGCCCCAGTGAGTGGAGATTCTAGAGGAGGGATACCCATAGAGACTATTTCAGCAGGTGGTCTGTGGGTAGGCACGCAGGGCTTCCTCTGATGTCGAAGCACTGGCTACTGCTCCGGCCCACTCCTGCAGAGTGTCAGTCACAGCCTCCCGGCCTTCTCCTCCAGCTGAGATGTGCAAATCTCTGAGGCTTCAGAGACCTTGACCCGAGAGTGACGGGTCCACCTGTGTCCAGCTGTCTTCATGGCTGTTTCTGTCGTCAGTGACACTTGGAATGGGCCACGCCATTTCAGAACCACTGGCGCTTCTTTCTACTCCTTAACTAGGACTCAATCTCCTGGTTGGATGTTACAAGCAGCAAAGTCCAAAGGTGGGGCTTGTGCCAGCTGAGCTTCCTGTTGAAGGGGTTTTACAAGAAGCAGCATCCTGGCCACAGATGGTTTTAAATATACATCACTTACCTCTACTCCCCCACTAGGTTGAGACTTACCCGGGTAATTCATAACAACGACGGAATGGGGGAGAACGGAATCTCTCTTCTGGGTCGGGCTCTCATTCTCGCCAAAGCCAATGTCCAAAGCCCTAGCCATGGCATCTTGGTTTCTATTAGCAGCTTCAAAAGGTGTTTATTTCTCTATTCATTGTTTTCTACCCGAGCCGAGCTCTGGGGGTGCCAGGGCCTATGGAGGTTCCATTGTGTTCCTAAAGAAGCCAAAACCCCTTGAAGGATCTTTCCTGTAAAATGAGTTCCCCTATCTGAGTCTATTGCTTCTGCAATGCTGTATCTTGAAAAGATTTGTTCCAAAAATGCCTTAATACCTGATGCTGTCGTTGCTGAAGCAGTTGGAAATGCTTCTGGCCACCTTGCTAGCTGACATACCATTACCAGAAGAGATGAAGCCTTCCCACTTGGGGCATCTCAGGAAAATCCACCTGGCATCTTTGGAAGGGACCTGCAGCCCAAGGCCTCCCTCCCCTGGCAAGTTCCTTTGTAACTTGGCTGTTTGCTTTAGCACAGATCAAGCAACCTTCAACAGCTCGTTTTGCCAGTCTAAAAAGACCCCCAGCACCATCCAGCATGAGGAAGGCTTCTGCCAATCCTCAGGAGGTGCAAGGACTCTCTTCACGGAGTGCTTTTAATATTGGTAGGGCCAAAGCTTCTGGTATCTCTTGTTTGCCATCCCTTGTAAACCAATTATTGCCTTTTTTCTCTGCCACACGGCTTTTAACTGTATCTCAAACTCCTCTGGGAGAAAAGACAGCTTCCCGGCCAGTGATGGAGTCACTGCGAGCAAAGGGGGCATCTTGGAGAGTTCTGGCAGAAGTGTTGCTTTCTGACTTTCTTCATCCACCAAAAAGGAGACAGAGGAGGCCTGTAACATTCTTCAACTACAGGGAGAGGCCATGGGGCTTTTGCCATGGAGTCTCTCAACTGATTGCGGGATGCAGCCCCCTTTTGATGCAAAGTTCCTGGCAACAGCACCCTCGGAGGTACTCGGGAATTACAGACTTCCGGAACTGCCTACTCTATGCCCTCCTCTAATATGCACCCCCCTTTTGGCATCGAAAAGGAAGAAAAAAAACCCATTTCTAATGCTATTAAGTCTTTGTTGCCTTGCTCTAGGTTCAGGAATTTAACACGGCCTTGATTAATCAACAGTCTCTGATGATTAGTAACAGTTCTAGAGAACTAATACTTTCTTCTGTTACTTCACTCCGCATAAGTTCCTAGCCTTGTCTACAGGCCAATTCACACGGTCTGTTTGTAAAGACACATCTATGTTACTCCTTTCACTCCCACACCTTCTTGGCGGTAGGACGGCTCCCCCCGGCACAGCACCTGGCACAAAACCCCGCTATGCGCACACGCACACCTGCACTTACCCTGCACTCCGCTGCACACACACACACACACCTCCCGCACACTAACACCCCCCTCCACATCCCTGCCATGCTACTTGCAGTGGCCCCGCCCCTGCCATCCCGGCCGGCTGGCAGCACTTACTCCTCACATGCCTTGCGTTTCCTTGCTGCCCCCTCTGTAGCCTTCCCTCAACCTGCCTTTTCTCCCCTGCCTTGCATTGACGTGCTCACCCATCCCCCACCTGACTTCCTTTCACATTCGTCTAGCTCTGGCCTCACCTTTCCTTTTCCTTCTAGGACCCTCATTGCCTTGCCTCGCCTCGCCAAGCAAGGCCACACAGAGCACTTGGTCCTGGCCGCTTTTGTGTGCCAGCAGTCCTCGAATGTACTTCTCACCTGCCTTGCCTATCCTTGCCTTGCCTTGGCAACACAACAGTTTCCTTGCCTTGCCCTGCTAGCTCTCTGGAGCCTTGCATTCCTTTGCACGTCCATGCCCCGCCCTTGACCTGCTTACTGCTTTCCTCCAGGGCCTTGGATTGCCGAGCCCTTCTTGTTTCTGCCTGGCCTTCCCATCAGTGGACTTCCCTTCCTACGGCCAGCCTTGCCTCTAACGTCTGGGCCTTCTCTTGCCTACCACTCCATTTGCTTTGCCCTCACTGCTCTGGCCTTGCTTACCTCTCCCTTGACTTGCCCACAATTGCCTGCACTTGCTTTGCAGCGCCTTGCCTGCATGGAAGGCGAGGGCAAGAGTGGTAGGCAGGGCAAAGCAAAGCCAGCAAGTTGTAGGTAGTGCAAGGCAAGGCAGCAGAGGCAAAGGAAGCAGAGCAAGGGTAGCTTAAGAAGAACTAGACAAGGTACTGAAGGCAAGGCAAGGCCAAGAGACTCGGAGTGCCTTTCCTTGCCAAGGCAAGGACATAGTGCCAGTGTTGCTGGAGCAGATGGTAAGGTAGCACGGGGAGGAATAGAAAGTGCTGAGAACAGCGTGTGTGCTGCTAGTTTGAGGGGTGCAGTTGAAGTTGCAGGCAGCAAGATCTTCCTCAGCCCGCACTGTTTTGAGCTCTGTTTTTGCCAGATGGTTTCAAGTTGGTGGGCAGAATCTGCGAGAGGGCAAAGATTGGTTTGGGCCAAAGAGGTTTGTCTGCCTCTTGGAGTGCGGTATAAAGAAGAGTCCGCTCTTGGAAGGGGAAGATGAGGGAAATCTTTTTGTCCTGAGGTGCTGTTGATTTGAGTGCAGGGACGTTTGCAACTTGCCTCTGCCCTTGGGGTGGTTTCGAGCAGCGCCAGGTGCTTGGCCTTCTTTTGCAAGTCGTCAGCGCCATCGTGTGCTTGTTTCGAGGAGCGCTGACAGTGCCGGGGAAAAAGCCAAGCGCTTCGCTGGCGCCGCCCCAAGTCGTGTGCGAGCAGTTGCTGGAAGAGCTCCGCTGTGCATCCTGCCTCTTGGAGACACAAAAGAATGTGATCCTGCGCGTAGCGGGGAAGCAAGAGGAATCTTTTCTGTGTTGGCTGTGCAGTTTCTAAGCGGCAAAAGTCAAGGCAGCTCCAGCACGGCCTCTTTCTTTCAGAACCTTTTCTGTGCCATCATGAACATGCTCAACATGCAACTCGCACCCACTGAACTGCATCAAAGGTCCTGGAGAGACGCACTTTCCTTCAAGCTCTAGCTACCATCCTACCCTCCACCTCTCGCCGATCCCAAAGCCCTTCCGAACATGCAGCAGCTGCACGCAGAGAACAAGTGCTAGAAGAGGCGTTGGCCTTCAGAGTCCCTCTAAAGACTGTAAACTAGGCGAAACATTGCAGTGACCAGCACTTTCCTTCGCAACTATCTACAGAGCGTCATCACATTCTCTCAGAGTGGCTAAGTCCACCCTTGCAGCACAGCAGCGTTTCCAGCCACAGTTCGGACTGAGAGATGGGCCAGGTGAGAAAGCATTTGTTGACTATCCCTCGTCTCTGGAAGACTTGATACTCGCAGCGCAATCACGTGCACACACCTTCAGTGTGGCCAAGTTCAAGCAGCTAGAGCTCACAGAGACGGGAGAGGCAGGAGAGAAGCCGTTCCAAAAGTACCGTGTACTTAGGGCAGCATTCAAACTGTGCACAGCACTCTACAGCACTGTAGACCGTGGCTTCTCTGACAAGACGTGCCATCCCATTGTTGGCTCTCGCAGCTCGCTTGCTAGCTGCTCTCCTGAAGAAAAGAACTAGGAGGAAAAGCCAATGCTGGGCTGCACCTTCCCCTTGCCTCCCGTAAAGCCACTTCAACTCCCCGCTGCACTCTCTACTTCCCCTCTCCTTGGCATCGACCGCTGTGTTTTCTGCATCTCGGAGCCCAAAGGTAAGCGCCAAGTGTTCCCAGGGATGCTTGGAAGAGGGAGAAGTAGTAGCACAAGTAGCTGCCGTTGAACTTCCTCCTTCTCAATGCTAACGTGAAGTCGGCAGGCAGGCGAGCGCCAGCCACGCTCCTTTCTCAGTTTGGACGCTGCGGACACGAGTCCGGTGCTCGGCGCCTTCGTTCGGCCTCTTTAGTAGCCATGTCGCGCTTTCATTCTGCCGGAGTCGAAGCGTCGTCTACTTGTGGCACAAAGAGCACGGTGCCGGCAGCCAAATGCTCCAGCCGACTGCTTCTGCCGACACACGCCTGGGCTATGCACTTTCCCTCTCAGCGACATACAGCTCTAAATGTAAAGGGAAAGATTCTCGGCTACGTCTGGCACAGAGAACAGTTTTAGTTCAACGGGCTTTACCCAGAGCATGCCCCCGACGCGTGGGAACTTGTATTTGCACCACATTGCAGTGGCAGTCCTCTTTCCTTTACAGGCTGCACAGCGCCGGCAGATGGCCGTGCGCTCTGCACCTGCCTTCTCACTTCCAAGTAGCACCGCGCACATTAGAGCCTTGCAGGGAGAGAAGACGCGGCTAGGCGTCTCGCCCAGAAGAACGTGGCAGGGCGAAAAGGTGTTCTTCTTTTGTCTTCCTCGTCGCCCAGAGTGTGCTGCTGTGTTGAAAGTCTTGGCCAGCGAAAAGCTAATCCAGCAAGTGTTTCTCTCCTGATGCATTGCGCTGAGCAAGAGCTGAGGAAAATCCTTGCACAGCACACTGTGGATGCGTGCAGGACACACGCTGAAGAGCGGCACGGCTAAAAGTCATCGCTGGGCTTCAGTTCTGTCCAGAGCGCAGAAGGCGAAGAACGAAGCAGTTGGGCACCGGCTGCATGTACATAGTGGAGCGAATTTCACATGTCCAGCCAAGAGCTGCTTCACAAGCAGATTCAGCTGAGAATGCTCTGGCTGCTTCACAAAGGAAGGTGCTGTGTTGCACTCCTGGACACTACCTGGTCAGAAGCAGGTTCTTACACCTTCAATGCTGCAGAGTCCATGCAGCTGGAGCACAGGCAGAAGGACGCGTCCAGCTGGAAGGCGTTCTTCAAGTACCCCCCTCTTCCAAGTAGCCTTGAAACTGAGCACAACACACTGCGCCTCGGCAGCTTCCTTCTCAGATAGACGTGCCGTCACATTATGCACTCTCGCAGCTCCGTTGCCCACTTGCAGCAGCTGCTCCCAAAGAAAAAAGCTCCAGAAGTAAAAGCCACTGCTGGGCTGCCCTTTCCCCTTGCCTCACGTCAAGCACCTGAAACTGTACGCTGCACTCTCTATTTCCATTCTCCGTCGCATCTACCACTGTAATGTCTGCATCTCGAAGCATAAACCCCGGCACAGTTCTCTCCTGGGAAAGCTGGAAGAGAAATAGGTAGCCGCACAAGTAGCTGCAAGTTTCCGACTGCTAAGATGAATCCGAAAACAAGCGAGTGGCAGGCACGCTTCCTCTTGCAGCCTGTGCGATGCACACAGCAGCTCCGTGCTCTGCCTTCGTTCTTACGCTCGTCGTAGCAGGTTGCGCTTTCGTTTTGCTGGAGACGACCCGTCGTCTACTTCTCGCGCAGAGAGCGCGGTGCCGGCAGCGAAATGCTGCAGGCTGCTGCTTCTGCCGAAACACGCCTGGGCTATGCAATTTCTCTCGAGCGCTAGGTAGCACAACATTCTGTCTGCGTTGTGGTCTTTATCTTAAGGGAAAGATTCTCGGCTACGGCTCGCCCAGAGAACTGTTCCGGGACAATACATGTGTTTTATTACCCCTTCTCGCAAGAAGACTGTGGTGCTGCGTTGGAACTGTTGGCCAGTGCAAGGCTAATCCATCATGTGCTTCCCTCCTGATGCATTTTGCTGAGCGAGAGCTGAGGAAAATCCGTGCACTGCGCACTGTGCATGCGTGCAGTATACACGCAGAAGAGCGACAAAGCTCCTAGTCATCGCACACACGAGCCCAGTGGCCTGGGGCTGCGTTCTTCTCCCTTACCGGCGCTGGACAGAACTGAAGCATTCAGCTTTGGCTCTCTTCAGTGTGTGTACTGCACGCATCCACAGTGCGCAGTGCACGGATTTTCCTCAGCGCTACGTGCAAGTACAGCCTTTCTGCTTCGCAGAGCCCAACTGTCCGCACAAGCTCTCGCTCAGAGAAATGTGTCTTGCTGGATTAGCCTTCCGCTGGCCAACAGTTGCAACGCAGCACATAGTCTTACTGCGAGAAGGGGTAATAAAACGCACGCTTTCAGCACAGCAGCACAATCTGGGCGACGAGGAGGACAAAAGAAGACCATCTTTTCGTCTTTGCACGATTTTCTCTGCCACACATCTATCCACGTCTTTGCTCCCTGCAAGGTGCTACTTGGAAGTGAGAAGGCAGGTGCAGAGAAGCACTGCCATCTGCCGGCGCTGTGCAGGCTGTAAAGGAAAGAAAGACTACCCCTGGAATGTGGTGCAAATACAAGTTGCCACGGGTCGGGGTAAGCGCCGGGTAAGCCCGTTGAGCTGTTCTCGGTGCCAGACGTAGCTGAGACTCTTTCCCTTTACATTCAGGCTACAAAGCAAAGAGAATGTGGTGCTACCAAGGGCAGCGAAGGAAAGTGCACAGCCCAGGGGTGTTTCGGAAGAGACAGCAACCTGGAGCGTTTCTCTGGAGGGTTTCTCTGCCGGCGTGCCCTCTGTGCGACAAGATGACGACGGTTCGACTCCGGCAGAATGAAAAGAACGAAATGGTACGAAGAGCATAAGAATGAAGGCAGAAGCACCTAGCTGGTGTGTGCATAGCACAGGCTGCAAGGGGAAGCGTGGCTGCCACTCGCTTGTTTTCAGATTCGAATTAGCAGTTGAAAACAGAAAGTTCAACTTGCAGCTACATGTGCTGCTACCTATTTCTCTTCCAGCTTTCCCTGGAAAGAATTGTGCCGGGGTTTATGCTTCGAGATGCAGACATTACAGTGGTAGATGCGACGGAGAATGGGAATAGAGAGTGCAGCGGACAGTTTCAGGTGCTTGACGTGAGGCAAGGGGAAAGGGCAGCCCAGCAGTGGCTTTTCCTTCTGGAGACTTTTTCTTTGGCAGCAGCTGCTGCAAGTGGGCAACGGAGCTGTGAGAGTGAATAGTGTGACGGCACGTCTATCTGAGAAGGAAGCTGCCGAGCCGCAGTGTGTTGTGCTCAGTTTCAAGGCAGCTTTGAGCAGGGGGGTACTTGAAGAACGCCTTCTAGCTGGACGAGTCCTTCTGCCTGTGCTCCAGCTGCATGGACTCTGTAGCATTGAAGGTGTAAGAACCTGCTTCTTGCCAGGTAGTGTCCAGGAGTGCAACAGCTGCGCCTTCCTTTGTGAAGCAGCCAGAGCATTCTCAGCTGAATCTGCTTGTGAAGCAGCTCTTGGCTGGACATGTGAAATTCGCTTCACTGAGTACATGCAGCCGGTGCTCAGCTGCTTCGTTCTTCGCCTTCTGCGCTCTGGACAGAACTGAAGCCCAGCGATGCCTTTGAGCTTTGCCGCTCTTCAGCGCGAACACTGCACGCGGCCACAGTGCGCTGTGCACGGATTTTCCTCAGCTCGACGTACAGTCATTTTCTTGCTGTTCCACAGGGTCCAAACTGTCCGCGTAGCTCTCGCTCAGCGAAATGCGTCAGGAGAGAAACACTTGCTGGAGTAGCTTTTCGCTGGCCAAGACTTTCAACACAGCAGCACAATTCGGGCAAGAAGAAAGAGAAAGGAAGAATATCTTTTCGCCCTGCCACGTTCTTCTGGGCGAGACGCCTAGCCGCGTCTTCTCTCCCTGCAAGGCTCTAATGTGCGCGGTGCTACTTGGAAGTGAGAAGGCAGGTGCAGAGAGCACCGCGATCTGACGGCGCTGTGCAGCCTGTAAAGGAAAGAGGACTGCCACTGGAATGTGGTGCAAATACAAGTTCCCACGCGTTGGGGCAAGCTCCGGTTAAGCCGGTTAAAATAAAGCTGTTCCCTGTGCCAGACGTAGCCGAGAAGCTTTCCGTAAAGATGCTGGCTACAAAGCAAAGAGAATGTGGTGCTACTTCAGCGCTAGAGAGAAATTGCATAGCCCAGGCGTGTTTCGGCAGAAGCAGCAGCCTGCAGCATTTGGCTGCCGGCACCGTGCTCTCTGCGCGAGAAGTAGACGACGGGTCGTCTCCAGCAAAACGAAAGCGCGACCTGCTACGAAGGGCGTGAGAATGAAGGCAGAGCACGGAGCTGCTGTGTGCATCGCACAGGCTGCAAGAGGAAGCGTGGCTGCCACTCGCTTGTTTTCGGATTCACGTTAGCAGCTCGAAACTTAAAGGTCAACTTGCAGCTACTTGTGCTGCTACCTATTTCTCTTCCAGCTTTGCCCTGGAAACAATTGCGGTTAGGTTTATGCTTCGCCATACGGCGGTGAAAGGACAGTGCAGCGGACAGTTTCAGGTGCTTGACGTGAGGCAAGGGGAAAGGGCAGCCCGGCAGTGGCTTTTCTTTCTGGAGCCTTTTTCTTTGGGAGCAGCTGCTGCAAGTGGGCAACGGAGCTGTGAGAGTGAATAGTGTGACGGCACGTCTATCTGAGAAGGAAGCTGCCGAGCCGCAGTGTGTTGTGCTCAGTTTCAAGGCAGCTTTGAGCAGGGGGGTACTTGAAGAACGCCTTCCAGCTGGACGAGTCCTTCTGGGGGTGCTCCAGCTGCATGGACTCTGCAGCATTGAAGGTGTAAGAACCTGCTTCTGACCAGGTAGTGTCCAGGAGTGCAACACAACACCTTCCTTTGTGAAGCAGCCAGAGCATTCTCAGCTGAATCTGCTTGTGAAGCAGCTCTTGGCTGGACATGTGAAATTCGCTCCACTGAGTACATGCAGCCGGTGCTCAGCTGCTTCGTTCTTCGCCTTCTGCGCTCTGGACAGAACTGAAGCCCAGCGATGACTTTTAGCCGTGCCGCTCTTCAGCGTGTGTACTGCACGCATCCACAGTGTGCTGTGCAAGGATTTTCCTCAGCTCTCGCTCAGCGCAATGCATCAGGAGAGAAACACTTGCTGGTGTAGCTTTTCGCTGGCCAAGACTTTCAACGCAGCAGCACACTCTGGGCGACGAGGAAGACAAAAGAAGAACACCTTTTCGCCCTGCCACGTTCTTCTGGGCGAGACGCCTAGCCGCGTCTTCTCTCCCTGCAAGGCTCTAATGTGCGCGGTGGTAATTGGAAGTGAGAAGGCAGGTGCAGAGAACCACTGCCATCTGCCGGCGCTGTGCAGCCTGTAAAGGAAAGAGGACTGCCACTGGAATGTGGTGCAAATACAAGTTCCCACGCGTCGGGGCAAGCTCCGGCTAAGCCGGTTAAAATAAAGCTGTTCCCTGTGCCAGACGTAGCCGAGAAGCTTTCCGTAAAGATGCTGGCTACAAAGCAAAGAGAATGTGGTGCTACTTCAGCGCTAGAGAGAAATTGCATAGCCAAGGTGTTTTTCGGCAGAAGCAGCAGCCTGCAGCATTTGGCTGCCGGCACCGTGCTCTCTGCGCGAGAAGTAGACGACGGGTCGTCTCCAGCAAAACGAAAGCGCGACCTGCTAGGAAGGGCGTAAGAATGAAGGCAGAGCACGGAGCTGCTGTGTGCATCGCACAGGCTGCAAGAGGAAGCGTGGCTGCCACTCGCTTGTTTTCGGATTCACGTTAGCAGCTCGAAACTTAAAGTTCAACTTGCAGCTACTTGTGCTGCTACCTATTTCTCTTCCAGCTTTCCCAGGAAAAAATTGTGCCGGGGCTTATTCTTCGAGATGCAGAGATAACAGTGGTAGATGCGACGAAGAAAGGAAATAGAGAGTGCAGCGGACAGTTTCTGGGGCTTGACGTGAGGCAAGGGGAAAGGGCAGCCCAGCAGTGGCTTTTCCTTCTGGAGACTTTTTCTTTGGCAGCAGCTGCTGCAAGCGGGCAACGGAGCTGTGAAAGTGAATAGTGTGACGGCACGTCTATCTGAGAAGGAAGCTGCCGAGCCGCAGTGTGTTGTGCTCAGTTTCAAGGCTACTTGGAAGAGGGGGGTACTTGAAGAACGCCTTCTAGCTGGACGAGTCCTTCTGCCTGTGCTCCAGCTGCATGGACTCTGCAGCATTGAAGGTGTAAGAACCTGCTTCTTGCCAGGTAGTGTCCAGGAGTGCAACAGCTGCGCCTTCCTTTGTGAAGCAGCCAGAGCATTCTCAGCTGAATCTGCTTGTGAAGCAGCTCTTGGCTGGACATGTGAAATTCGCTCCACTGAGTACATGCAGCCGGTGCCCAGCTGCTCGTTCTTCGCCTTCTGTGCTCTGGACAGAACTGAAGCCCAGCGATGACTTTTAGCCGTGCCGCTCTTCAGCGTGTGTACTGCACGCATCCACAGTGTGCTGTGCAAGGATTTTCCTCAGCTCTGGCTCAGCGCAATGCATCAGGAGAGAAACACTTGCTGGTGTAGCTTTTCGCTGGCCAAGACTTTCAACACAGCAGCACACTCTGGGCGACGAGGAAGACAAAAGAACACCTTTTCGCCCTGCCACGTTCTTCTGGGCGAGACACCTATCCGCGTCTTCTCTCCCTGCAAGGCTCTAATGTGCGCGGTGCTACTTGGAAGTGAGAAGGCAGGTGCAGAGCGCACGGGCCATCTGACGGCGCTATGCAGCCTGTAAAGGAAAGAGGACTGCCACTGCAATGTGGTGCAAATACAGGTTTCCACGCGTCCGGGGGCATGCTCTGGGTAAGCCCGTTGAACTAAAGCTGTTCTCTGTGCCAGACGTAGCCGAGAATCTTTCCCTTTACATTTAGAGCGAATGTGCTGCTGTATGTCGCTGAGAGGGAAAGTGCATAGCCCAGGCGTGTGTCGGCAGAAGCAGTCAGCTGGAGCATTTGGCTGCCGGCACCGTGCTCTTTGTGCCACAAGTAGACGACGCTTCGACTCCGGCGGAATGAAAGCGCGACATGGCTACTAAAGAGGCCGAACGAAGGCGCCGAGCACCGGGCTCGTGTCCGCAGCGTCCAAACTGAGAAAGGAGCGTGGCTGGCGCTCGCCTGCCTGCCGACTTCACGTTAGCATTGAGAAGGAGGAAGTTCAACGGCAGCTACTTGTGCTACTACTTCTCCCTCTTCCAAGCATCCCTGGGAACACTGGCGCTTACCTTTGGGCTCCGAGATGCAGAAAACACAGCGGTCGATGCCAAGGAGAGGGGAAGTAGAGAGTGCAGCGGGGAGTTGAAGTGGCTTTACGTGAGGCAAGGGGAAGGTGCAGCCCAGCATTGGCTTTTCCTCCTAGTTCTTTTCTTCAGGAGAGCAGCTAGCAAGCGAGCTGCGAGAGCCAACAATGGGATGGCACGTCTTGTCAGAGAAGCCACGGTCTACAGTGCTGTAGAGTGCTGTGCACAGTTTGAATGCTGCCCTAAGTACACGGTACTTTTGGAACGGCTTCTCTCCTGCCTCTCCCGTCTCTGTGAGCTCTAGCTGCTTGAACTTGGCCACACTGAAGGTGTGTGCACGTGATTGCGCTGCGAGTATCAAGTCTTCCAGAGACGAGGGATAGTCAACAAATGCTTTCTCACCTGGCCCATCTCTCAGTCCGAACTGTGGCTAGAAACGCTGCTGTGCTGCAAGGGTGGACTTAGCCACTCTGAGAGAATGTGATGACGCTCTGTAGATAGTTGCGAAGGAAAGTGCTGGTCACTGCAATGTTTCGCCTAGTTTACAGACTTTAGAGGGACTCTGAAGGCCAACGCCTTCTTCTAGCACTTGTTCTCTGCGTGCAGCTGCTGCATGTTCGGAAGGGCTTTGGGATCGGCGAGAGGTGGAGGGTAGGATGGTAGCTAGAGCTTGAAGGAAAGTGCGTCTCTCCAGGACCTTTGATGCAGTTCAGTGGGTGCGAGTTGCATGTTGAGCATGTTCATGATGGCACAGAAAAGGTTCTGAAAGAAAGAGGCCGTGCTGGAGCTGCCTTGACTTTTGCCGCTTAGTAACTGCACAGCCAACAATGAAAAGATTCCTCTTGCTTCCCCGCTACGCGCAGGATCACATTCTTTTGTGTCTCCAAGAGGCAAGATGCACAGCGGAGCTCTTCCAGCAACTGCTCGCACACGACTTGGGGCGGCGCCAGCGAAGCGCTTGGCTTTTTCCCCGGCACTGTCAGCGCTCCTCGAAACAAGCGCACGATGGCGCTGACGACTTGCAAAAGAAGGCCAAGCACCTGGCGCTGCTCGAAACCACCCCAAGGGCAGAGGCAAGTTGCAAACGTCCCTGCACTCAAATCAACAGCACCTCAGGACAAAAAGATTTCCCTCATCTTCCCCTTCCAAGAGCGGACTCTTCTTTATACCGCACTCCAAGAGGCAGACAAACCTCTTTGGCCCAAACCAATCTTTGCCCTCTCGCAGATTCTGCCCACCAACTTGAAACCATCTGGCAAAAACAGAGCTCAAAACAGTGCGGGCTGAGGAAGATCTTGCTGCCTGCAACTTCAACTGCACCCCTCAAACTAGCAGCACACACGCTGTTCTCAGCACTTTCTATTCCTCCCCGTGCTACCTTACCATCTGCTCCAGCAACACTGGCACTATGTCCTTGCCTTGGCAAGGAAAGGCACTCCGAGTCTCTTGGCCTTGCCTTGCCTTGCCTTCAGTACCTTGTCTAGTTCTTCTTAAGCTACCCTTGCTCTGCTTCCTTTGCCTCTGCTGCCTTGCCTTGCACTACCTACAACTTGCTGGCTTTGCTTTGCCCTGCCTACCACTCTTGCCCTCGCCTTCCATGCAGGCAAGGCGCTGCAAAGCAAGTGCAGGCAATTGTGGGCAAGTCAAGGGAGAGGTAAGCAAGGCCAGAGCAGTGAGGGCAAAGCAAATGGAGTGGTAGGCAAGAGAAGGCCCAGACGTTAGAGGCAAGGCTGGCCGTAGGAAGGGAAGTCCACTGATGGGAAGGCCAAGCAGAAACAGGAAGGGCTTGGCCAGTCAAGGCCTTGGAGGAAAGTGGTAGGCAGGTCAAGGGCGGGGCATGGCCATGCAAAGGAATGCAAGGCTCCAGAGGGCTCCAGAGGGCTAGCAGGGCAAGACAAGGAAACTGTTGTGTTGCCAAGGCAAGGCCAGGCAAGGCAGGTGAGAAGTACATTCAAGGACTGCTGGTACACAAAAGCGGCCAGGACCAAGTGCTTTGTGTGGCCTTGATCCCGCGTGGGTCATGTCTCCTCTGCACCTCAAAGACTTGAGCTACCTGCTTTCCTTTGTAGGCAAAAGAACTCTCATTCTGGTCCCCGAGCTCAAGGGCAAAATGTGAATTGCCCTTGCAAGATTCAAGACATGCAAGGATTGCTCCCAGACCAAGGCTGCCCATAGAGATGAGTGTGGCAACACGCGTCCTCCCCTGGTCTTCCTCTCCTGTGATCCTGAAACACGGGAGATGCTTGAGAGCTTTGAGATTCCTAGGAGGAGCAGAAAGGGCAGGGCAAGGCCATGAAATGTCATTGAAAAGGGGTCTTGAATTCCAGGTGGGGGAGGGGTGAGCAAGGTCATGCAAGGCAAGGGAGGGCTTCAAGGGCAGGGCAAGGCAAGTGGTGGCTTGGCGAGGCGAGGCGAGGCAAGGCAATGAGGGTCCTAGAAGGAAAAGGAAAGGTGAGGCCAGAGCTAGACGAATGTGAAAGGAAGTCAGGTGGGGGATGGGTGAGCAAGTCAATGCAAGGCAGGGGAGAAAAGGCAGGTTGAGGGAAGGCTACAGAGGGGGCAGCAAGGAAACGCAAGGCATGTAAGTGCTGCCAGCCGGCCGGGATGGCAGGGGCGGGGCCACTGCAAGTAGCATGGCAGGGATGTGGAGGGGGGTGTTAGTGTGCGGGAGGTGTGTGTGTGTGTGTGTGTGTGTGCAGCGGAGTGCAGGGTAAGTGCAGGTGTGCGTGTATGTGCATAGGGGGGTTTTGTGCCAGGTGCTGTGCCGGGGGGAGCCATCCCACTGCCACGAAGGTGTGGGAGTGAAAGAAGTAACATAGATGTGTCTTTACAACGAGACCGTGTGAATCCGTCCTTAGACAAGGCTAGGAATTTACTGGTAGGGGCGTAACAGAAGAAAGTCTTAGTTCTAGAAACTGTTACTAATCGACAGAGACTGTTGCTCAGCCAAGGCCGTGTTAAATTCCTGAACCTAGAGCAAGGCAGCAAAGACTTAATAGCATTAGGAATAGTTTTGTTTTCTTCCTTTTCCATACCAAGAGGGGGGTGCATATTAGAGGGGAGCCTAGAGTAGGCAGTTCCGGAAGTCTGTAATTCCCGAGTACCTCCGAGGGTGCTGTTGCCAGGAACTTTGCATCAAAAGGGGGCTGCGTCCCGCAATCAGTTGAGAGACTCCATGGCAAAAGCCCCATGGCCTCTCCCTGTAGTTGAAGAATGTTACAGGCCTCCTCTGTCTCCTTTTTGGTGGATGAAGAAAGTCAGAAAGCAACACTTCTGCCAGAACTCTCCAAGATGCCCCCTTTGCTCGCAGTGACTCCATCACTGGCCGGGAAGCTGTCTTTTCTCCCAGAGGAGTTTGAGATACAGTTAAAAGCCGTGTGGCAGAGAAAAAAGGCAATAATTGGTTTACAAGGGATGGCAAACAAGAGATACCAGAAGCTTTGGCCCTACCAATAGTAAAAGCACTCCGTGAAGAGAGTCCTTGCACCTCCTGAGGATTGGCAGAAGCCTTCCTCATGCTGGATGTTGCTGGGGGTCTTTTTAGACTGGCAAAACGAGCTGTTGAAGGTTGCTTGATCTGTGCTAAAGCAAACAGCCAAGTTACAAAGGAACTTGCCAGGGGAGGGAGGCCTTGGGCTGCAGGTCCCTTCCAAAGATGCCAGGTGGATTTTCCTGAGATGCCCCAAGTGGGAAGGCTTCATCTCTTCTGGTAATGGTATGTCAGCTAGCAAGGTGGCCAGAAGCATTTCCAACTGCTTCAGCAACGACAGCATCAGGTATTAAGGCATTTTTGGAACAAATCTTTCCAAGATACAGCATTGCAGAAGCAATAGACTCAGACAGGGGAACTCATTTTACAGGAAAGATCCTTCAAGGGGTTTTGGCTTCTTTAGGAACACAATGGAACCTCCATAGGCCCTGGCACCCCCAGAGCTCGGCTCGGGTAGAAAACAATGAATAGAGAAATAAACACCTTTTGAAGCTGCTAATAGAAACCAAGATGCCATGGCTAGGGCTTTGGACATTGGCTTTGGCGAGAATGAGAGCCCGAGCCAGAAGAGGGATTCCGTTCTCCCCCTTTCCGTCGTTGTTATGAATTACCCAGGTAAGTCTCAACCTAGTGGGGGAGTAGAGGTAAGTGATGTATATTTAAAACCATCTGTGGCCAGGATACTGCTTCTTGTGAAACCCCTTCAACAGGAAGCTCAGCTGGCACAAGCCCCACCTTTGGACTTTGCTGCTTGTAACATCCAACCAGGAGATTGAGTCCTAGTTAAGGAGTAGAAAGAAGCGCCAGTGGTTCTGAAATGGCGTGGCCCATTCCAAGTGTCACTGACGACAGAAACAGCCATGAAGACAGCTGGACACAGGTGGACCCGTCACTCTCGGGTCAAGGTCTCTGAAGCCTCAGAGATTTGCACATCTCAGCTGGAGGAGAAGGCCGGGAGGCTGTGACACTCTGCAGGAGTGGGCCAGTGCTTCGACATCAGAGGAAGCCCTGCGTGCCTACCCACAGACCACCTGCTGAAATAGTCTCTATGGGTATCCTTCCTCTAGAACCTCCACTCACTGGGGAGCTAATACTTGCAGCCATTGTTTCATGTTAAGTAGTTTCTGTGTCTTCAATTGCCACAGGTGGTGCAGAAGACAACGGGAAAATTAGACTAGCTAATTAGATCACACTATTAAAACATTTTCCTGAATAACTCTACTTTTATATGGTCAGCTAAGTTTAGGCCAGGAGTGGGAGAATCAATTTGCAGCCTTAGCAGAAGAAGTAGCAAAAGTTTTTCACCTTAGCAATTGCTGGCTCTGTGGAGGGCCAGGAGGATCTGAAGAGTGGCCATGGTTGGCTAGCCCAGCTGAACCTAAATGGTGGGTCAATGTGAGGGCCACAATAGGATGGGATTTGGGGCCAAAGAAGGAAGTCCATGGCCACTTCATTCTTCTCCAACAGGCACTTATTGCCTAAACAGGACAGGGCGGGTCTATGTAGGAAAAGGCGTTTGTCAATTGACTTTCCCTCTGGCTTTAAACAATTGGGTTTGGACCCACAATTGCCCTCCTTACAATTGTTCCAAATATCAAGACAATTGCAATCAAAGAGCTGTTCAGCTCACTAATGGTAGCTGCGTAAGGTGTTCTTACCAAAAACATTTGGAAGCCTGTAAAGCAATGCGGAGGGACAAGGGGTTTTTTTGACCACCTATTTTTAAGCTGTCCCCACAAAAATCCCACAAGTAGAAGACATGTTGTTTGTGATTATCAGTGGGAATGGCAACAGCGGATTGGAACTCAAAGCCTTTTAGTGAGTTCTGCTCCAAATCCAAGCAAGCAACTTGCAGATGTAAATGTAGATGGGAACCCTGTGTGGGAGCTTGGAAATGCAAATGCTGTGACCCTTAGGGTGGGGCAGCTATTGTTGGAGGACCGTTAGGCCAGGGAAACCCGCGGTATTTTGACCTACCAATTGATGACCAAGGGTAGGAAGGCCCCTTTGCTAATGGAACACGGGCTTTGAAAGGACATGATTGGATTTGTGGCCAACATGCTTAGCTCAGGTTACGTCCAAACTGGTCAGGGATATGGTGTATATCTTAGACCATTGTTCTTTTTGCTACTACAAATTCAGGGAAATCGCTTAGGAATCCAAATCTGTGATGATTTAATTCGAGAAAAGCAGTCAGCTGATGCAGCCTTGGCTGCAGGGAGCACCCCAAAACGGGGAAAAGATGAATGGCCACCAGAAGAAGTTACGCAACATGATGGACCAGCCACTTGGAAACCTAAGGAATTAATCCCAGATGCCTGGGAACCCATTTATCATTTGAATGAGATAATTAGGGTACAAGCTGTCTCAGAAATAATTACCAACCAGCCAGCCACAGCTCTTGACCGTCTTGCTGAGCAACCCACTTCAATGAGGAAAGTGGCATTTTCAACATTGGATGGTATTAGATTATCTGTTAGCAGAAGAAGGAGGAGTTTGTGGGAAATTAAATGACTCGAGCTGCTGTTTGCAAGCAGATGACAGCGGAAAAGTGGTCAAATAACAGAGGAAATAACCTCAGCTCATCTACCTGTCCAAGTGTTGAAAAGATGGTAATGGGACATGTTTTCATGGTTAACTGGCCAGCTATGGGCTAAATGAATACCATTTCTCCTCTTCTATGCTATAGCAACTCTAATCTTTTGACCATGCGTGACACCATGCTGGGTGCAGCTCTTTCAGCAGGTGGTCAAGGGGATGCTGCTAGCAGCCATGCCTACCTGATCCAGAAATGACTACAAAAGGACAGAAGAGGATGTCACTGCAAATAATAGCAAAAGCCCAGAAGACTCAAGAAGAAAAAATTAAATCAATGGTAATTAAGGTTTGTAAAGACAAATACCGATTAAATAAAGAAAGGAGGGATTAAAAGGAATGAGATGGATGAGTCTTTACAAACAGACCGTGTGAATTGGCCTGTAGACAAGGCTAGGAACTTATGCGGAGTGAAGTAACAGAAGAAAGTATTAGTTCTCTAGAACTGTTACTAATCATCAGAGACTGTTGATTAATCAAGGCCGTGTTAAATTCCTGAACCTAGAGCAAGGCAACAAAGACTTAATAGAATTAGAAATGTTTTTTTTTCTTCCTTTTCGATGCCAAAAGGGGGGTGCATATTAGAGGAGGGCATAGAGTAGGCAGTTCCGGAAGTCTGTATCTCCCGAATACCTCAGCCAGTGGGGAAAAGGAAGAGGGTGCTGTGGCTGGGAACTTGACATCAAAAGGGGGCTGCATCCCGCAACCGTTTGACAGACCCCATGGGAAAAGCCCCAGGGACTCTCCCTGTAGTCGAAGAATGTTGCAGGACTCCTCTGTCTCCTTTTCGGACATCAACCTCAGGCATGGTGGATTAATTTTCCCTAACGGCAGCGACCTGCTGCGTGGCCTCCGTGCTCCTCCCCAGCCCCCCGGGAGGTGTCAAATAGTTGCCGGCGGCTCCCACCGCGCGTTACAGACGGCTGCGCGGCGCCGGGGCTGCTCGCAGTGCTCCCCTGCCCCGCCAGGGCTGCCTGAGGTCTGCGGAGCCACCTCGCCACCGGCGCGGCCAGGGCCGGGGCCCTTCTCGACAGCAGCCGAGGGGCTGCGGAGCGGGCGGCTGCGGGACGATCAGCTCTTTTATGCCGCGCCGTGCTGCCGCCTCCATCTAGCTCCCCATCGCGCCGCCGGCCGACCCCGCCTGGCGCGTTCACGCTCGGCCGCGCTCGCCGCCCGCCCAGCCTCGCCGGAAGCTCTCCCGCCCGGGCCGTGCCCCGGCTCCGCCTGCGGCTCGGCAGGGCCCGGCCGCACGCGTGCTGCGTGGCTCGGAGCACCCGCGTTGCGCCGCAGGCGACGGGGAAGGCGGGGCGGGCCGGCGCCATGGTGGTAGCGCGAGGAGAGGAGCGCCCGGGCGGGGCGGCGAGTGGCGCGGCGGTGAGCGCTTCTGCTTGCTGTCGCTCGGCTGCCGCCCACGGCAGGTGCCGTGTGACCCCGCGGAGCGGCGGGGCCGGCCGGGCGGTGCGCGGCGAGGCTTTCGGCCAGCGGCGGCCGCAGCGACAGTCTGCTGGCACTGCCCGTGTCGGTGGAGAGAGCGGGGATCCCGAGGCCGGCCTTCCTAGGGTAACGAGGGGCGACCGCCTTTGCCGCGCTGCCCTCCGTGCAGCACGTGGCCGATTCCGGCGAAGCCGGGGTCTCCGCAGCGGCGCGGGCGGGAGGGAGTGGGGAGCGCGCTCGGTGCTCTGCCGGCCGCTCCCGCCCAGCGCTGCGCTCCGCCGAGGCGTTTTCCTGCCTATCCTGGGAAGGACATAAGGGACCCCGGAGTCGGAGCTTAGCTGTCAGGGGGAACAACTTCCCTCCATTGGCGACCTCCTTTTCCCTCTGATTCAGCTACCTTGTGGTAGGTGCGATGGTGCTGAAGAAGGGTGGCGGCTTGGCACAGTTGCTGGCATAGGTGGTGCGAGAGCTCCACGCAAGCAGCTTTGAGTGGCATGTGTGAGGGTAGGAAGGTACGGCACCCACAGCTGAAGGTAAAAAAAGTCAGGGCATGTCATCAGCCGCAGTCGTGCTAAGTTGTTCATCTTTGCAAACTGCTTGCCGAGTTGTTCCTTTTCTTAGGTAATGGGGGTTTGTATCAACCAGAACTGCATATGGTCAGTATTTGCAGAGAAGGTTATTTGGACTGTTGTTGAGGTGAGTGTAGCAGTTTCTATGGCATTCTGCAAAAAAAGTGACAGGTCTCTCTGTGTTCCCCAATTCTTAACAAAAATGAAGTTCACAAAGCCCTGAAAAGAGGTTTTACAAAACTTCAGGGATTTTTTCCTACGAGTACTGTGGAGACAGCCATAGTCACCTTGTCTTTCCAAAAGTGAAGGTTACATCTTTTTGTCCAAGAGCATCAAGTGCTTTTGATCAGCGTTTGTGTGCATGCATTAGCCTTGTTCTTGTTCTTCCTTGGAGAACTTTTACAATCCTCAGATGATCTGTGTAGGCTGCAGACTGCAGTGGTGAACTTGAAGGCTTCCAGCAGAAGGGAGATGCTGTCCACGTTTTGGATTTTCCTTAGTCTGAACCTTCAATGTCCAAGGCTTCACTTTTCAAGCAGTTGGAAGAGCTCCAAATGAAGATATGAACAGGTCTTAATTGACCTTGTCACCGCCTCAGTTCGTCAGGTAATGCTGCGCACTGGATTTAATTGCCTAGTGCAAGATGTGCTAATAATATGTAAGAGTATCTCCTCGATTACCCTCCCAGAAGGGTTTGAATGGAGAACAAGGAGTTCCGAAGACAGGTATTTGGTGTACGAGAAGTAGAACTTAGTGGATTGCAGGGCACTGCATGCACAAATGTCTAAGGAGGATCCATCTTTTTATGCCCCATCTATGCTTGTTCTCATTTGAACTCCTGAACATTCTGGAGGTTGGTTTTGTTAGGGTTGTGGCTGGGGAAGGGGTGGTGGTGGGGGAGGGGTGGGTGTTGTTTCTGATCTTTTTAATTTCCAGGATAGTGTACAAAGAACTTGTGCCCACAACCAGCAGTATGAAGCAATGCAGGTATAAAAGAAGGTCACCGAAATGTCGCATAATATGAATCTGAAAGCGCTTCAGTATTTTACCCAGGAGTTTCACTGCAACAAGGTGATTGTCCTTCACAGAAATGTAGTGGCAGGCTTATGCCATGCTAGAAGTGATGACCTTTCTCTGCCCCAAATTGACCAGCAAGATCTTTTGGCTCTTGATTGAAACCCCTGAGCCAGCTGTGTTTCAGGCTGCAGAAGCTGCAGGTGTTGTGGCAGACGCGGGGTGCAGCCCTGCCTGCCGGTCCCGACCTGGCGCACGCCGGTGGCAGCCGTCAGCGCCTGGGGTCCCCTGGAAGGGGGATTTAATCATTTCTTCTCTAGCATTTGCTTGTGTTTTGTCAAGATTCTTTAATTCACTAAATAGTAAATTTAAAAAATTAGCTGAATGATAATAATTTTGAAGTCTTCTGAGGCAGAACTGGGAAGGTTAGAACATATTTGTATGATTTCAAATATGTAGAAATTCTTAAATGACAAACGTTAACAAACTGACAATGCAAGCAATTATGGTGACACTTTACATTTCATTGGTTTTCATGCAGCTCCATCCCATGTGTTGGTAGGTTCTTAAAAAGTGAAAATTTGGCCCACTAGACCGATTATTAAAAAGAAGTACAACTCCTTGGGGCTAACACAAAGGGACAGCGTCCACGTGAGTAAATGGTTATCACATTTAGATGTGATTCTGCTGCTTGCACTTTCTCTGCCCTCAAACTGCTTTCTTTATCGTCAATGTAGGGATGTTTGACATTCTTAGAAAAGAGAAAAGAAACAGATTTCCTCAAAAAAAAAAAAAAAAAAAAAGCCAGGTGAAATTAATGCAATGTTAATTGCATTAATTTATTCAGGTGGAGTTTTAGTTTTTATTCTATGAAGTGCTTGTTGCACCACTTTTGTTGTTTCCCACAGATTTGGAGTGGGATTTCCTCCAGTTGATTGTTCAGCAGAGGGAGTGAGACTGCCTTCAAAAGTTTTGCAGGAGTTGCATCTGTGAATCGGGCACGTGAGTTGCCTTTTTTTTCCCCCCCAGATTTTCGTAGGCTTCTGTTTTTCACCGTGGATCAGTTCACCTTGGATCAGTTTGCTCTTTTTGTTCCAGTGATTTTTTCTTTTGGACATGTGTCACGATCCATTAATACAAGTAAGGGTCATGATGGTTTGTTTACAGATCTCAGAGTGCAAAAGGACACAAGGGATTTCAGTTTTAATCAAAACAGTGCACCTTTGTTAAGTACCCACAACACGGTAATGCGATAGAGGAGAGAAAGAGAGAGAGAGAGAAAGAAAAACAAAGTAAAAGAGTAGAGAGGAAGAAAGGGGGGGCAATGGCTACCAACGGATGAGACGAAGTCCTCGTGCTCTGCTGCCAATAGATTTGTCTTCTTTCCGTGGGGAGATCTCATCTCAGTTATTTCAGAAAGTCCCTTTATAGGCCTTTTTCGAAACGAGGGCCAACTGGCCAAGACCATATCTGTGTTTCGTAATAACGTTGCAGAACTAAAAGCTAGCCCTAACTATCCCAGGTACATACCAAGCATGCCTTTCTCCTATGCTAACTATACTGCCTGCTATGGTTTGCGGCCTAGCAGCGTTAGCGCGTCTACTTCTGGCATGAGTTTAGCAGTGCTCTCGCTTCTGCTTTCTAGCTGTATCCCCACATCTCGCCCTTTTCCCCAAGAGGTGGGGCAAATCTACAGCCGTTGTTATGAGGCCCGTTGCTTTGGGAAACAGGTACAGGACAGGTGTAGAGGACAGGTCATTCCTTTCCGCTTCAGCGCAGTCCTTCCCGCCTGGGCAGCAAGAACGGCGCAGTCCACTGTGACCTGCACAAATTTCCTCAGGAATGCGTACCAGTTCCCAGCGGGCACACCTGCAGGCAACAGTTGGCAGACATCCCACCTTAGGCAGGTCGGAACTCCTGTGTTTAGCCTCTGTCCTCGGCGATGATCGTGAGGCAGATGAGGGATCTTCAGACCGTCTCTTACACCACCCCATGACTCACGATTGTCATCAGGAGAGCTCCATCAGCACGATTTCGTAGTGTTGTTGCGAAGTCTTCAGGACTCGTTAATGTTGGTAGCATATCCCAGAAAAGGGTAGAGAAAATAAGAAAAGAGAAAGAAAAGGAAAAAGAAGGAATAAGTAATTTTTAATCAAAATACACCTGTAATTTTTAATCATGTCTTATCTTATTTTAATACTCATGTAGTTCATCTTGTGTCAATAACCTTAGGGGTGTCCACAGTGGATGGGATAGTGTCCAAATTGTGCACATCTATTACAGATGTCAACCGTTTCATCATTCTGCAATTCATGATGTGTAAGATTGCTGATAAAACAAACCCAATCAAAACTAAAATCAAGAGAACAAGGATGGGATGACACAATTTGTTCAGGACACCTGTAGCAGTAGGTGAGCACCCAAAAGGAGTATCCCACCAGCTGTGTCCAGCATCTTTCTTTCCTCTGTCTAGAAAACAATGTGTTTCTTTCCCATTGTGATGAACAGTTACCAAGGTTTTCTGTCTGTTTTTCTTGATCTTTTCCAAAATTCCAATGAAATCCTGGTGAAGCAACAAGTGCTTTACCTAAGTAAGGTTCATCCCAGTGGGGGTAGGCAATAATTGGTGGATCACTGTGTAATTGGACTGTAAAATACAATAAGAAGTAAGTGGGGCTAAATAAGAGAAATCGCATCCTGTGCTTTTAGTCAAGTTACAAACACAAGAATTTGAATGAGTTTTAGTATCTACAACTACATTTTCTAGAAATACCTTATCACATGCAGTTCTTAAGCATGCACATCCATTGCCTATATACACAAGCAGTGTTTCAGGAATCTTGTTAGGATGAATTTCAAAAGGACAGATATTTTGTTCTGTGTCCAAACAAATGTCTTGAGGTCTAATTGCACTGCTTTCACAGATAAACCCTTGTTGCTCTCGGACAATACAAGTTTCCAAATTAACAGTTTGCCACTTCTTACCAGTTTGACGGGCCCATTCTCTGTGCTGGAAAGGGTAGAGAATAGCTGCATCATGGTTCAGCCCTAATGCAATGATAGGGACTATCAAATGCACTGAAGCATTACGTATGGTTAGTACAAAGGCTGTGGCTGTGTTTGTGATGGGATTGTAGGTAAAATTCACTAAATTCCACCAGGATTGGAATTCTCTTTCAAAATCAGTGGCACCGTCCCAGATTATTTTCCGAATTTCAGTAGGAAAAGTGCCTTCTTTGCCTTCTCTTACAATTGAGGCAGCAACGGACTGCATCCACAATTGAGCCTGGACGCAGCTGAGAGCCAAAGAAATGTTGTTTTGCGTAGCACGGAGCATGCCAATTATCAATTTGTGGTCATTCACATTTACCTTTTCTCAATTTGGTAATATGTTTGATAACAACCGCTGATGGGTTGTTGTATTTTAGTCAAATCTGTAGTTGTGGCAGCCAATTTATTCATTAGCACTTCTGAATCAATACTATTTAAGATTCCCAGTCCTGTTCCCACAACGCCGGTTATGTCTCTTTGCGTCCGTTTCTTAGAAGGGTTCTGCTTTTGCAACCCGGTTGTCTGCCCCTTGAAGGAAGTCTGCAGAAAAGGTGAACAAGCTGGCTGAATTTCTGAGACATTGTTTTGCATCAGCAACTTGACTTGTTTAAGGGACCATGCCGGATTGAGCAATAGTTGTTGTTGGCCTGTTTTTGTGGTTATACGTGGTCCAATTTCAAAAATTCTCGGGCTTAGCATGACCGGTGGTTGGGTGGTAGGTATTGCAACATCGACTTTGAGTTCCCCCCAGTATTTTGTATTGTTTTTACCACACGTGACTTTATGGGGAAATTGTACAGCAATTAAGGTTTAGCCAACAATCTTGATTTTGAATTTCACCAAACAAAACACGGCCATGAGGTCCAATGCTATAACTGTGTACAGGTTCGGTAAAACATTCAGCAATTAATCCACATCGTATTGTAACATCGTCACCTCGGGTTACCATAAAGGGTGGAAAAACTTTATTCTTGTCATCTAACACAAGGGGGGTACTTATACCGTGGTATGTGATTACTGCACTCAGTATGGGCTTTGCTGCAGCGTTTATTTTGAATTTATAAGTTAAACCTGTCAGACTTGGCTGATCTGCCGGGTTATTTTGCCAATTGCATGTTGCATAGGTCGGTTTGGTTAGAGGAAAGTTATACCAGCAGTCAGTTAGTTTGTTTCTGCGAAGCTTTGTGATTTCCACATTGTTGGTACTGGGGCCTAAGGTGTAGTTACCGACATTCTTCTGACAACCACACAGGATGAAGGGGGTTTGTTTGTCACACACCCACTCCGTTGTAGGGCAGAGTTTGGCCGTAATGTTGGGGTGCAAATCACTTTTCCCATCTGGTTTTAGAACATTTCCAGCGATTGCAATGGTGGAAGCTTTCTGGTAAAGAGATCCTTCTACTTTTCTGCATCCTACCTTAATTTTTTCCCCTCTTGTTCCTTTTAGGATTCTAGTCCAATCCTTCAAGTCCCATCCCCATTCACTTGGACGGTATACCTCAGAGTCGTGCAGTGCTACAGTGGCTAGGTTCGGGCAACCATCTCTGGGATAGGATCCTAGAGCACTAGTGTACCTAATGGTAGCTTCAGACCATGGCCACTCAGCTGGTTTTTGGCCCTGGTGTTGTGGTAGGATGCAGAAAAGTATCACTAGTCTTATCATGGTTTATGTGCTCTTCTTCATGTCCCTCGGAGTTCTTCTGTGAAAAGTGAACACAACAGAGTCTGCCACCAAAAGGCAGAAAATTAGAATGATGGAATGATGCAGCGTGTATGTATCCGATGCTCTCTCCCTAGGGCATCAGAGGCTACTCATGCATATTTATTCAGAGGGCGTTTTAGCACTAGTGGTACTTCTCCTACGGTAGGGAGATCTACCGAAACAGGTTGTCCAGGGTAGTGTGCAGGATTCTTAGGATCATTTGGTCCCTGCAGTGAGAGAATTATGCTTGGAGCTGTTGGGAAAAAGACAGTGATTTTGGGACACCCGTTTACCCCCCATCTATCATTCACACCTTTCACAGCTTCCCATAGCCGAACATCCCAATTTCCCTCCTGTGGTTTCAAAAGTCCTTTCAAGAGACCATTGGTCCTTTCTACAATGCCGTTAGCTTGAGGGTAGTAAGGAGTGTGAAAAGTCCGTTTAATCCCTTCGCCTTTTGCCCAGTCCTGTACAACTTTGGCAGTAAAGTGAGACCCGTGATCAGATTGAATTTCTTGTGGTTTTGGGAAAGTTCCAAACCATGCCTGCAATGCTTGAACAGTATGATCTCCTGTAGCTCTTTTAAAAGCATTGGCCTGGACTAACCCAGATATCATCTCTACTCCTACCAGCCCAAAGTGTTTACTTCCTGACTTTTTAAAGGGGCCGATATAATCTACCTGCCACGCTTCCCGTAAGCCTTTACCCTTTCTTAAATGCAGAGGGTCATCTTCCAAAGGGTGTCTTTCTAGCCGTCTGCGACGTTGTTCACAGGCTGACATGCATGTTTTACACATTTCTCTGGTAACAGACCAACCGCGAGCAAGGGCTTCTTTGTACAAATCTTTTGCACCTGTGCGTTGTCTTTTTACATGCAACCATTCTAAGAAGTGCTCCCAGTCCTCTGTAATTTGATCTTTTTCCACAGGACTTAGTCTTGCTAATTCGTCAGCTCTAGTGTTCCACTCTCCTGCTGGATTTCCATCTGTCTGGTGAGAGGCTACCCACTCCACGGCAAAATTCCCTGGACTTGCAATACTTAGAATTTCTTGCTACTTCTCCTTTTGCCATACTGGGATTCTGTTAACTTCACAATCCTTTTGCTGCCAAAAAGGAAGCCACTCAGTCCATCCCTTAAACACAGCATAGGAATAATCGGTGTAGATACAGACAGGAGAAGTATTCTGTGCCTCACGTTGGAAAACACTCCAAAGAGCTATCAGCTTGCCAACTTGGGCACTGCCTTCCCCCTCTGTGATAATTCCTTCACCTGAGGAAGTGTGGAGGGCTACAGCCTTATGTTTCCACACCTTTCCTTCTCGCTTGGCAGAAGCATCCGTAAGCCAAGAATTTGCTGACCGTTTGGGGGAAAAAGGAGGGGCTACTCTAATGACTGAGGCAGGTTTGTCCTGGCTGCTACCCAAGTTTTCAGTTTCTTGGATTGCCAGATTTTTTACAGCTCCTTCAGTTCTTGAGAAGACGCTACAATCATGTTCAATCTGAGCATACCACTTCCTTACTGAGGTCCTCTGGGCCACCCCGTCACGTGGGGGTGGTGCCAGTAGAGACAGCCTTAATAACTTTGAAAGGGCCTCTCAAAACAATTGGTCGTTGTTGTGCAATCTTCTCCGCTTCTAGGAGAGCTAAGCTAACCACAAACAATCCTTTCTCCCAGGTAGTGTACCTTTTTTCAGCATCTTTAAAGCCACGGGAGTAAAAACCAAGAGGCTTCGTCGGACCCTCAGGACCCCGCTGCCATATGTGTACTGACAACCCTGAGGAGACCTGAAAAGCATCTGTGGGATGAATAGGGCCCAGGGCTTGGTGAGGCTGTTGCTTCAAAAACCAACAATTGCCGTGCTTCTTCTTGGGAAGCACTCCATTCCCATTTTGTCCCTTTTCTTAACAAGTTGTAAAGAGGTCTGGCAATTATGGAAAATCTGGGATGTGTTTTCTCCGGAGCACTAATAATCCTAAAGCATGTTGGAGATCTTTTTTGGATTCAGGCATTTTAATCTGATCTGAAGAGGTTAGGCTATCAGGTGGGATACGTGTCATACCTCCTTTCCACCAAATTCCCAACAATTTCACTTCATGTGAAGGGGTTTGGGTTTTTTCTGAGGGAATTTGCAAATCAAGGCTTTCTAAGTGGGAGGTTATTTTCTGTTGGGTATCTCTCACTTCTTCTATTTCATCTCCTCCCACAAGGGTCTCATCAGTGTGTTGATGAACAGCTAGATTGTCCGCTTTGGGTACTTTGTCGAACTCTTGGGCTAAAGCGTGATGAGCCAGGGTAGGAGAATGTTTGTACCCTTGGGGAAGCCTAGTGAAAGTGCGTTGCTGTCCTTGCCATGCGAAAGCAAAACGGTCCATATCTTCTGGCTGTAAAGGTGTCGTAAAAAACATCTTTGACATCTACAGGTGGCATGATTGAATGAGCCTTTTCTTGAATCAATGTTATGAATTCTGCTAGATTTGGGACTGCTGCTGTAAGAGGGTCTGTGTTAGCATTTAGCCTACGAAAATCTATTGTCAGCCTCCACTTCCCATTAGGATTTTGCACTGGCCACACCGGAGAATTGAAAGGAGAATGGGTATTAAGTATTACTCCTTGTTGTCGTAGCTCCTGTATCACTGGCTTGATACCCTCTTTGGCACCCAGGGGAAGGAGGTATTGTTTCACTGAATGGTAGGGAGGCTGCAGCTTGGAGCAGTCTGATGTTAAAATGTGGTGTGCCAAAAGACCACAGAAGACCCTCTGAGTCCTCCCACTGCCTCCTAGCAAGGGCATTCAGCCCTAATAAATTGGTTGGAATATCTCCAATCACCCCATGGATGGAGAGTTGGTTTTCCTCTCCAGGCAAAGGGAGCTTGACTAAGGCCCCATTCATAGATTCTGTTTAAGTGCCCAAGGCACTTAAAACACAATATCGGTTCTTTGTTGGAACAATTCCACACCTCTGGGCATCTTTCTTTGTCAGCACAGAAATTTGTGCCCCAGTGTCAATCAGAAAAGTTACAGGTGCCCGTTTAGGACTTGTAATAGCTGTGATCGTTATATCTCCTGTTTTATTTTTAGTGAGCATTCTCAGGTATACCTATGCTCCGTTTCTTTGCCCACTGACAAGAAACAGAGGGTCTAGTTTCCCTGGTTTTGAGGAAGAATCTGTTCTGGCTCATTGGCCGGACTTTGAGGGAGAAGTGGCTTTGACTCACTGCCCAGATTCTGAGGGAGGAGGGGTGCACTGGGTTGAAGTGACGGATTCGGTAGAAGGGGCTTTTGGCAGTGCCAGTTAGACACTACCTTACTCAACTGATCAAGGGCTAAGCCATCCATCGCATTTCTGGGGACCCCCTTTTTGATACCTAATAAGCACCAATGCTGACGGTTAGGGATCTCTGGTTACATTCTTTGGTTTTTCACTATGAGGAGCCCTAATGTGCCTGACACCTTTTGTTTTTTCTGATTTTTCCTCTGGGATTTTTATCGGTCCATATTTCCTACTGTAATTAATCAGATCTTCTTCAACCTCACTCCATGTCCAAACTTTGCAATCACCGGCAGGTGAATTTGATTGTGAACCTGGCGGCTGAGAGGGGGTTGAATATGGAGTAAACCCAGGATCGGTAGATGCAGTTTGGTCGCTCGGGTTTCCAAGGAATCTGTCCAACCTCTCTACAGGACCTGCAGCAGCTATGGTTTTTTGAAGGACAGCTGCTGTAGATTTGAGTGATTCTGGAAGGCCTCGAATTAAAGGGGTCATCAGTTCAGGTTTCACAGGTAATTGCGTGGGGGATTCATATCCAGGAGTTAATTTCCTTTCATGGATCATTTGCAGACAGGCGGCTTTGTGGACGCTTTCTAGAAGTTGATCAGGGGTACCAACTGTAGCGAAAGGGTCTCCCCTTTCTAAAGGATTGAGTCCCCCGGCCCAGAAAGCTGCGCGCTGAGTCAGCGACCATGTGTTACGTTTGTCTCCTGTTGTTAAGAGAACTCCATGTCCCCAGTATCCACTGGCCTCCTGTTCAGTGAATTGAATTTGGTCTCCTCCGGTGAGAGACACTTGGAAGGCATATTCCGTCTCAGCTTCGTGGGGAAGCCGCCCGTACTCCTTTTTTAACTTCGCCAACTCAGGAGCAGTGTATGGTATTTGTTTAGTGGTGATATGCGGTTCAAAATCTTCATCATTGATATAATTATATTCTGTTTTAATTAGAGGTCCCATAGGAGGGCAGCAGTTTTCCCCACAATTTTTCACTAGCACTAGTTCTTCCTGGGGGTATATTTGGTTAATGTGAGGAGTTTTCTTTTCCTCTTTCTCTTTTGGTGAGTCAGCATTCTTTGAATTCTTAAAATATTCCTCCCTCAAAGCAGCCCGCAGCAAATGATTTTCATTCCTTTCTTCATCTGATTGTTCCTGTAAAATTTCCACTAGCTTTTGAAGGGAATCTGTGATTGCTTTCTCTTCACTACATCGCTTAAAGCAGTGATCTGTAGCTGCTGTAAGGCATGCTCCTGAAACAGATTTAGGAGCAGATTATGGTTTTATTTTGGCCAAATTTAAACTTTGTCTCATGTTGGAATGAACATCTTCTATCAGTCACACTCTCCAAATTAAACCAGTTATTTTGAGCCCATTCTTCCCCTCCCGGAGAGGGCCGGGCATTATGTTTTGCTAGCAGAGCATAAAATGCAGCTTTATGATTTGCACTAGGGTTTTCAGTCATTTTATAAAGGGATCAAAACCACTACAGGGAGGTAAAACCTAATTACACATTGCGACACAAACAGCTTCGCCGTGTCGCCCTTCGCTTCCCTGGGTGGGTGAAGAGACCAAAATCTGCCTGGGAGGTACTCCTTAAGTTACTTACGGTTGTCTCTTCGCTACACCAAGCAGTCCAAATTCACACACGCCCACCAGAGATCTTTTTGTGAAAAATCTGAAGACAGAGCCCTCAGTTGAGTATGGGGTGCTTTTCACCTAGGCGTGTGCAGTTTGTGGGAAATTCGAGTCGCCCCCCTTGCTTTCTAGACACCGCTCAGCCTTTGCGGGGTGTCGGGCTAGGTGCGGCTGGAGTGAAACGTCCTTCCCCTATTAGAGACTACACACAACCTTGCAACCCCTTCTGTCTGTCAGAAATCCTGTCCGTGATGCCAGTTTAATGTCACGATCTGCTAATAGAAGTGAGGGTCGTGATGGTTTGTTTACAGATCTCCGAGTGCAAAAGGACACAAGGGATTTCAGTTTTAATCACCTTTTCACCTTTGTTAAGTACCCACAACATGGTAATGTGATAGAGGAGAGAAGGAGAGAGAGAGAGACAAAGAAAAACAAAGTAAAAGAGTAGAGAGGAAGAAAGGGGGGGCAGTGGCTACCAACAGATGAGACGAAGTCCTCGTGCTCTGCTGCCAATAGATTTGTCTTCTTTCCGTGGGGAGATCTCATCTCAGTTATTTCAGAAAGTCCCTTTATAGCCCTTTTTCGAAACGAGGGCCAACTGGCCAAGACCGTATCTATGTTTCGTAATAACATTGCAGAACTAAAAGCTAGCCCTAACTATCCCAGGTACATACCAAGCATGCCTTTCTCCTATGTTAACTATGATTTACCAAAATATGAATATCGATCTAATATCGATATCCAACTGAGATGGACAAAAACTCTTAACAGTTTAGAGTTAGAAAGTGTATGGTTTTTTTTTTTGCGTGGGATAGCTCCCTAAGTCGCAGGCCCTGATACAAGCAAACATGATACCTTTTATTTCCACGTATTATGAATATCCAAAATACAAAATGCGTATTCATGGTGTTGACACCTCCCATTCTCCGCTTTGTATGGAAATGAGCTTACATGTCATTAAGCATGCGTAGCGTGTGATCTGAATGGAGTCGGTGGTCTTGAATTGGGTCAGTGGTCCTAAGGAAGATGAAGTAACTCATCTTCCTCACTCTGACCTTTATGCCTTTCTGAGTTTTAACAATTCTAATTACTTTAGTGACCTCTAAGTTGCTTCTTGCGTGACTTTTGGATGGGCTCCCACAAAGGGAGGAAATTGGTAATTGTCTTTATTCTATACACCAACTTATCAATGTTTCTGCTCATTATTCTAAGCACAGCTAAACAAACATGCAAATGACAGATCATCAGTTCAGACTAAGGAAAATCCAAAACGTGGACAGCATCTCCCTTCTGCTGGAAGCCTTCAAGTTCACCACTGCAGTCTGCAGCCTACACAGATCATCTGAGGATTGTAAAAGTTCTCCAAGGAAGAACAAGAACAAGGCTAATGCATGCACACAAACGCTGATCAAAAGCACTTGATGCTCTTGGACAAAAAGATGTAACCTTCACTTTTGGAAAGACAAGGTGACTATGGCTGTCTCCACAGTACTCGTAGGAAAAAATCCCTGAAGTTTTGTAAAACCTCTTTTCAGGGCTTTGTGAACTTCATTTTTGTTAAGAATTGGGGAACGCAGAGAGACCTGTCACTTTTTTGCAGAATGCCATAGAAACTGCTACACTCACCTCAACAACAGTCCAAATAACCTTCTCTGCAAATACTGACCATATGCAGTTCTGGTTGATACAAACCCCCATTACCTAAGAAAAGGAACAACTCGGCAAGCAGTTTGCAAAGATGAACAACTTAGCACGATTGCGGCTGATGACATGCCCTGACTTTTTTTACCTTCAGCTGTGGGTGCCGTACCTTCCTACCCTCACACATGCCACTCCAAGCTGCTTGCGTGGAGCTCTCGCACCACCTATGCCAGCAACTGTGCCAAGCCGCCACTCTTCTTCAGCACCATCGCACCTACCACAAGGTAGCTGAATCAGAGGGAAAAGGAGGTCGCCAATGGAGGGAAGTTGTTCCCCCTGACAGCTAAGCTCCGACTCCGGGGTCCCTTATGTCCTTCCCAGCATAGGCAGGAAAACGCCTCGGCGGAGCGCAGCGCTGGGCGGGAGCGGCCGGCAGAGCACCGAGCGCGCTCCCCACTCCCTCCCGCCCGCGCCGCTGCGGAGACCCCGGCTTCGCCGGAATCGGCCACGTGCTGCACGGAGGGCAGCGCGGCAAAGTCGGTCGCCCCTCGTTACCCTAGGAAGGCCGGCCTCGGATCCCCGCTCTCTCCACCGGCACGGGCAGTGCCAGCAGACTGTCGCTGCGGCCGCCGCTGGCCGAAAGCCTCGCCGCGCACCGCCCGGCCGGCCCCGCCGCTCCGCGGGGTCACACGGCACCTGCCGTGGGCGGCAGCCGAGCGACAGCAAGCAGAAGCGCTCACCGCCGCGCCACTCGCCGCCCCGCCCGGGCGCTCCTCTCCTCGCGCTACCACCATGGCGCCGGCCCGCCCCGCCTTCCCCGTCGCCTGCGGCGCAACGCGGGTGCTCCGAGCCACGCAGCACGCGTGCGGCCGGGCCCTGCCGAGCCGCAGGCGGAGCCGGGGCACGGCCCGCGCGGGAGAGCTTCCGGCGAGGCTGGGCGGGCGGCGAGCGCGGCCGAGCGTGAACGCGCCAGGCGGGGTCGGCCGGCGGCGCGATGGGGAGCTAGATGGAGGCGGCAGCACGGCGCGGCATAAAAGAGCTGATCGTCCCGCAGCCGCCCGCTCCGCAGCCCCTCGGCTGCTGTCGAGAAGGGCCCCGGCCCTGGCCGCGCCGGTGGCGAGGTGGCTCCGCAGCCCGCGGCCAGCCCTGGCGGGGCAGGGGAGCACTGCGAGCAGCCCCGGCGCCGCGCAGCCGTCTGTAACGCGCGGTGGGAGCCGCCGGCAACTATTTTGCACCTCCCGGGGGGCTGGGGAGGAGCACGGAGGCCACGCAGCAGGTCGCTGCCGTTAGGGAAAATTAATCCACCATGCCTGAGGTTGATGTCCGAAAAGGAGACAGAGGAGTCCTGCAACATTCTTCGACTACAGGGAGAGTCCCTGGGGCTTTTCCCATGGGGTCTGTCAAACGGTTGCGGGATGCAGCCCCTTTTTTATGCCAAGTTCCCGGCCACAACGCCCTCTTCCTTTTCTCCACTGGCTGAGGTATTAGGGGGATACAGACTTCCGGAACTGCCTACTCTATGCCCTCCTCTAATATGCACCCCCCTTTTGGCATCGAAAAGAAAGAAAAAGAAACCATTCCTAATTCTATTAAGTCTTTGTTGCCTTGCTCTAGGTTCAGGAATTTAACACGGCCCTGATTAATCAACAGTCTCTGATGATTAGTAACAGTTCTAGAGAACTAATCGTTTCTTCTGTTACTTCACGCCCCATACGTTCCTAGCCTTGTCTACAGGCCAATTCACACGGTCTGTTTGTAAAGACTCATCCATCTCATTCCTTTTAATCCCTCCTTTTTTTATTTAATCGGTATTTGTCTTTACAAACCTTAATTACCATTGATTTAATTTTTTCTTCTTGAGTCTTCTGGGCTTTTGCTATTATTTGCAGTGACATCCTCTTCTGTCCTTTTGTAGTCATTTCTGGATCAAGTAGGCATGGCTGCTACCTGCTGAAAGAGCTGCACCCAGCATGGTGTCACGTATGGTCAAAAGATTAGAGTTGCTATAGCATAGAAGAGGAGAAATGGCATTCATTTAGTGTTGGGGTCTCCCCCCCTGCCATGGAGCCCTGGGCGATGGGCCCTGGGGGGGAGACACAGGGTTTCCCTGCCCCTGGTCAGCTTCATTCCCCCTTGGTTGGTTTGTGTTCCCCGGTGTGGCCAAGGACCCTCGGGTCCCGTGACTGGGGGAGTTCCTGAGCAGAGCCCCGGCCATGCGGCTGGAGAAATAAAGACCTCTGAAACATCTACCACCAATCTGTCCATATCTACTTCTTTTCCACGGGATTCCTGGCTTGATATAGGCGTGTTACAGTAATCCCTGCTGTAACAATTTAGCCCATAGCTGGCCAGTTAGCCAGGAAAACATGTCCCATTACCATCCTTTCAACACTTGGACAGGTCCATGAGCTGAGGTTATTTCCTCTGTTATTTGTTTGACCATTTTCCACTGTCATCTGCTTGCAAACAGCAGCTTGAGTCATTTAATTTCCCACAAACTCCTCCTTCTTCTGCTAACAGATAATCTAATACCATCCAATGTTGAAATACCGCTTTCCTCATTGAAGTGGGTTGCTCAGCAAGACGGTCAAGAGCTGTGGCTGGCTGGTTGGTAATTATTTCTGAGACAGCTTGTACCCTAATTATCTCATTCAAATGATAAATGGGTTGCCAGGCATCTTGGATTAATTCCTTAGGTTTCCAAGTGGCTGGTCCATCATGTTGCGTAACTTGTTCTGGTGGCCATTCATCTTTTCCCCCTTTTGGAGTGCTCCCTGCAGCCAAGGCTGCATCAGCTGACTGCTTTTCTCTAATTAAATCATCACAGATTTTGATTCCTAAGCGATTTCCCTGAATTTGTAGTAGCAAAAAGAACAATGGTCTAAGATATACACCATATCCCTGACCAGTTTGGAGGTAACCTGAGCTAAGCATGTTGGCCACAAATCCAATCATGTCCTTTCAAAGCCCGTGTTCCATTAGCAAAGGGGCCTTCCTACCCTTGGTCATCAATTGGTGGGTCAAAATACAGCAGGATTCCCGGGCCTAACGGTCCTCCAACAATAGCTGCCCCACCCTAAGGGTCACAGCATTTGCATTTCCAAGCTCCCACACAGGGTTCCCATCTACATTTACATCTGCAAGTTGCTTGCTTGGATTTGGAGCAGAACTCACTAAAAGGCTTTGAGTTCCAATCCGCTGTTGCCATTCCCACTGATAATCACAAACAACATGTCTTCTACTTGTGGGATTTTTGTGGGGACAGCTTAAAAATAGGTGGTCAAAAAAACCCCTTGTCCCTCCGCATTGCTTTACAGGCTTCCAAATGTTTTTGGTGTGTGGTAAGAACACCTTACGCAGCTACCATTAGTGAGCTGAACAGCTCTTTGATTGCAATTGTCTTGATATTTGGAACAATTGTAAGGAGGGCAATTGTGGGTCCAAACCCAATTGTTTAAAGCCAGAGGGAAAGTCAATTGACAAACGCCTTTTCCTACATAGACCCGCCCTGTCCTGTTTAGGCAATAAGTGCCTGTTGGAGAAGAATGAAGTGGCCATGTGTTGGGGAGGATGAAAGTTTGGTAAGAAAGTTTCACAGGTATGTAGGCTTGGCAGCAAGGTCTGAGAATGTAGAAGCTGGGGATGAGGTAGAAATGAAAGCAAGTTTTGATATAGAAGAAAAGATGTTTTGCTGAAACAGTGATCGCTGAGTAACTGAGAAGGCAAAGGTTGGAGATGAGTTGGAAGGAGATTTTTAGGAGCAGGACAAAGGTATGTGATTACAAACAAAGACATGTTTTTCACCAAGTAAGCAAGTCTCAAGAAGAGCATAAGTGAATAGAAAAGGTGTCTTTAGCAAAAAGAAAGATATGGCAGGCAAACAAGAAATGTTGATGTAGCAAGAAGAAGAAAGGTCTAAGAATTTTCCACTGGAAGCTTAAATTGTAACTTACTCTTGTGATTGGATAATAATGACTATAATATGGTGATGGTAGTAGCTATGATAGGCTATAGGCCAATGTCAAGGTATTGTGTATGGTGCTTATTGGTTGTTACGTGCTAAGATACTCTGCAAAGAAAAGTATAGAATGCTCTGTAACTTGAACAGCAAGCGGCTTCAGGTATGCCTACAGCTGGAGCTGGCAGCTCTAGGGCTGGCTCTGGATAGCCACTCCCTGAAATGCTGTAACTTCGCCTATGCAATAAACAGCTTTCAAGAGAGCCACCTGAAGTCCAGACATCCTTCGTGAAACCTTCTCCTATAGCCATGGACTTCCTTCTTTGGCCCCAAAATCCCGTCCTAGTATGGACCTCATGTCAGGTGTTGAGCCACCACTTAGGTTCAGCTGGGCTAGCCAACCGTAGGCACTCTTCAGATCCTCCTGGCCCTCCACAGAGCCAGCAATTGCTAAGGTGAAAAACTTTTGCTACTTCTTCTGCTAAGGCTGCAAATTGATTCTCCCACTCCTGGCCTAAACTTAGCTGACCATATAAAAGTAGAGTTATTAAGGAAAATGTTTTAATAGTGTGATCTAATTAGCTAGTCTAATTTTCCCGTTGTCTTCTGCACCACCTGTGGCAATTGAAGACACAGAAACTACTTAACGTGAAACAATGGCTGCAAGTATTAGCGCCCCAGTGAGTGGAGATTCTAGAGGAGGGATACCCATAGAGACTATTTCAGCAGGTGGTCTGTGGGTAGGCACGCAGGGCTTCTGTTGGGTGGAGTCGCGGGAGACAAGCACTCAAGGCATGATGTTCAGCAAGTCTCGATTTATTTTTCAAAACTACACTTACTTATAGTACCTTTAATTAGCTCATACATATTGCAAAAGTTGAGCTCCTCATTGGTGGGAGCTATTCCGTGGGATCTACAAACACGGTGGTCTTATCTTTCTCTTCCATATGGTTTCTGTCTTCTTTCTTATCTGAATGCACACTGTTATTTATGCAACCTCTTGCTCAAGGACTCAGTGTCTGCATCTTTTCTAAGCCTCCTGTGTTATCATGACCTTTGCTCTTTAGCCATTCTTCAGAAAGACTCTCAACACTTCCCCTGTTTTCTTTTTGCATGATCATAGTCATATTGACTGACTTTAAAATTAAATTTTTTATACATGACATTATACAGCTAAGCATAAGTAAACCAAGCAAAACAATTATTAGCAACAGCATTAAAGATTTAATCACACTTTTCATCCATCCTTCTAAGCCTATCCACTCTGTAAGTCCTTCTAATCCGAAAAATCTGGAGTCTTTTTTTATTTTTTGGGAGTGTTCAATCAAATTCTTAATTTCGGCGTGGATGGACTTAGAATGATCCTCAAGATCCATACAGCACATTCCTTCAAAGTCTTCACAGCCATGGCCGTGGGCTAAGAGTAGAAAATCTATAGCTGCTCTATTCTGAAGCAGGGCGTGTTGGACTGAACTCAGATCTTCTGCAAGTTCAGACAACACTCGGCTGGTACTGTTTGCCTGTTTAACTACCTAACATGCCAGTTTTTCTAAGTGATGATGGGCTCGTGCCGCAGCTGCACCAGGAACAAAAAGGGAGGTAAAAAGCACTTCTGATTTGCTCTATAGCGTGAGGTCATCCTGACATTCAGGTGTTATAGTTTCTGTTAAAGACCTCTGCCATCGTGTTCGGTGTGTAGCATTAGGATGGTGCTGTGGAAGTGCAAGACTCAGTTGGCCAAAGGTACAGGGCCCACCTACAGGCCTGGATGGAATACCTGACTAGGCACGATTCCCACAAATTAGGAAAAACCCTCTGGGTAACTTTCGAGGGAAAAACGTTCCAGGGGCTGCAAGAGATCGATTTCTCACGGTAATGTTGCACTATTCTAAATCCCACTGTGAAGCATTGCCAATAGGATAAATCAAGGTGGGGTTGGATTCATTCAGTCGACAGCCATTAAGGCTGCCCTCTTGGCATAAATTACGTGAACTATTAATATAAATACAGGCTGTAGCGTTAAGAGAATCAACTAGTTCTATCTCTTGTGGCTCAGGACCCACCGGGAGTTTATCATCCCAGCTATCATACTCTTGTAGGCCAGTGGTAATATTCATTGTGGATTTTAATGGTCTAATAATTTTGAACTGGTTCTGGGTCTCGATTACGAAGTTACGCCATGTATTATCTGTTAGTGGTACTCCAACTAAGCATGTCAAAAATGGGGTACTGGGTGTGGCTAGGGAGGCACAGAATGTTGTGGTGTTCAATTCACGTGCCAAGGAGACCCAGATATTATCTCTAGGGTCAAACACCTTAGGAGGGTAGGAAAGGGGGTGACCCATTACTGAGCCTGCGATTAGCAGCACGATGCTTAAACCGCCGGCGAACATGATCCCACTTTCTTGGGTCAACTTGCCACTGAATGGGGACCCCGATATTTGGTTGGCACGAGGATTGCAAAATTACAGAGTAGCTATCGGCTAAGATCTTTTTTGCTAAATGCTGTACTGACCACTTTAATTCTCTTAGCCGCAGATCTTCAAGATTTTCAACTAATTGCAAACTGTCAATGATATTTTTGCCTGTGAGTTGTACTAATGCTCCTTGAGCCGTCTCACGGTGCCAGTGAAAACTGCAAGACTGACACCAAAACCCTTCTGATAGATGTTGCTGGTGGACCCACCACTGTAAATTACAGCCTCCGCAAAGCAATCTTACCCACGCCTTATGATTGTTACAATTACATGCAAAGCAAGCAGATTGGCAAAAGCGCAAAAAGTGTCTCTGCAAGTGTGGGAGGAGATAACCCTCTATCTCCTGTTCAGAGTCCACAAGGAAGGTAATGCAAAACCGCTGCTCAGCTTCCTGCAGGATCTGTGATATCTTCCTCTGTACCCTTCTTTTCTTCCTCTGTTGTGGGTTGCTCATCAGTGACAACAGGCTTAGTCCATTTGGCCGGAACCCATAGGGGACCTGTCGGAGTGGACACACATAAGTAACCTCTTCCCCAGTACAAGGTTTTTACAGGATCCTGCCAAAGTCCCGTCTTGGGGTCTTTGTAGCGCACCCAAGGCATGGGCGTCGGGGGTTGAGGATAGGTTCCAAGGTGATGGACTCTGCCTGATGCAGCAGGAGACAACGCTTCCGTGGGCGGGAGGTGAGATCAATAGTGAGTAAGGTCAGAGATCCAGTAGAGCCAGGACTTGGCTGACACCTAGGTGCATCACAAACAGGCGGAATGCTTGAAGCCAGATGTGGTAATGGTACTAGTTGTGCTAACTTTTGTCCTGCTGGGATCTTAACGGGAGGATAATCGGTATGTGCTAAAATAAAAATTTCTCTAGCGGAGTCAGCATCAACAAGACCAGTCTCTACTAGGAGTCCCATTGTAATTGCAGATGAACGACCTACAATAAGTCCTCCCATAGCTTGGCCATTAATATACACAGGTCCGATGACACCAGTGGGAATGCGATGGATTTCTGATGTTAGCAACTCGGTATCTACTGAGGCTGCCAGGTCCAGGCCGAGACTTCCGCTTGTCGCTGGGCGGGGACAGGTAGAGGTGCTGGAGCGGTTACTTGTGTCGTCGCGCGGCCGCTGTTCGCGCTGGGTCGCTAAATTCTTGCGGCTGTACATTCCTGACGAATATGACTGGGTGTCCCACAGCGATAACACTTCATGCGGCCACCTGGAGCTGGGCGGGGACGTGCTGCTGCCGCTTGGAGAGGAGCAAGGGCTGCCATTACCTGATTTTGAGAGCTAATAGCCTGTTCTTTAAGCCCTTCACCTAATTTTGCTAAGGCTTGTGCTAAGAACAGCTGAGAGCCAGTGGGCATGGTAGCAGCCTTTTCTAGGAGCTGCTGGACAGTCCAATCCCCTGGGGTGGAAGTAATGAGGGCACGGGTGGCTTGATTGCCATTTTGTAAAAGGCATTGCTTAAGTAACGGGTCATGCATATGCTCTTGAACCCCAGCTTTTGAGATGGCTTCCATAACTTTGTCAACAAAAGAGCCTAAAGATTCCTCTCTGCCTTGCTTAATGTTCATATACACAGGGATCCCACCCGGGGCTCGGACTTTATCCATAGCTTTCTTAGCAACTGCCATAGCTTCCCGCAATTTAGCAGGGCCTAGTGCAGCCTGAGCCTCAACCCTCATATGTTGACCCTGTCCTAGAAGTTCATCTACAGTGATATCTGCTAACGGATCTCCCTGGGGTCTAGCGAGATCTGCACTAACAGCTGCCTCCTCCCTCCAGCGAGCCTCAAAAAGCAGTCGCTGATGCGGGGTATACATGAGCTTAGTAATGCCTTTAATGTCAGCAGGAAGAAGGGTAAAAGCGTTAAAAATATAATCAAGCATCTGTTTAACTGGTTCACTGGTGACACCGTAATTCCCCACCGTTGCTCGTAGCTGAGCTAACAGCTTCCAGTCGAGGTTAGTAACTTGCGCAATATTGCCTCCCTGTAGATTAGGAACAAACAGAACAGGGAAAGCCAAGCTTTCCTGGGCAGCCGCTAGCATCTCTGCATCGCCTTTATGCAAACCGTCACGAGCGAGAGCCGCCCACAGCTCTCTATGACCCTTGGCCATGGCCTCCGCGAGGTCAGAATCTGCCCCAGGGACAGGCTCATGGCTTAGGAAAGGGTTTTGCGAACGAGAGCGATCCGGAGGAACAGACGGCTGCGGCGGCGGCGGCTGCTGCGGCTGCCGCGGCTGCTGCGAGGGGGACGGGGGCGGGGACTGCAGGGGAGGATCAGGGGGCGCAGAGGGTGAGTGTGAAGCCGGGCCGGAGGCAAATGCCTCAGGCGGAACCTCGACTGTAGCAAAGGTGGGGGGGTTAGGGGCAGCGGAGTAAAGGGAAGCAGCAGAATCGTAATTACGGTTTTTATCATGGGCTGCCTTAATTTTTTCTGCTGCCCTTTACTCTGCTTGTACCATTAAAAGTTCATTATAAACAACTCTCTATAGTTTAGCTATCTTTTTAGCTGGCTTATCGTCATCTAAGACAAGATCCCAGAGTTTGTCACTATACGCGCGCCACTGACTTAATTCATGAATGGAGTGGGGGTCAGCGAAAAAACCGTAAGAGCGCGCATGCGTTAAAAGAGCGGGGAGGTCTTTATCAAGATCAATCCCTTTAAAATTACGCTTAAGCAAAAAAGCCTTGAAAAGTTCCTGTGCTGCTTGCCTTTCCATACTTACGTCGGTACCGTTGCTAGCCCCTCCAGGCTTCGGCAGCACGTATCGGCGAGCCCGCCTGTGCGGTCGCTCGGGCGCGGAGGAAATCGCTGCAGTATACGAGACCTCTTTCGCCGTCCGTCTAGCTGCGGGACCCGACCCCAACGCAACTCCCCCATCGCATAAGGCTAGGGCAACTTCTCCTGTTCGGGTGCCAGATGTTGGGTGGAGTCGCGGGAGACAAGCACTCAAGGCATGATGTTCAGCAAGTCTCGATTTATTTTTCAAAACTACACTTACTTATAGTACCTTTAATTAGCTCATACATATTGCAAAAGTTGAGCTCCTCATTGGTGGGAGCTATTCCGTGGGATCTACAAACACGGTGGTCTTATCTTTCTCTTCCATATGGTTTCTGTCTTCTTTCTTATCTGAATGCACACTGTTATTTATGCAACCTCTTGCTCAAGGACTCAGTGTCTGCATCTTTTCTAAGCCTCCTGTGTTATCATGACCTTTGCTCTTTAGCCATTCTTCAGAAAGACTCTCAACAGGCTTCCTCTGATGTCGAAGCACTGGCTACTGCTCCGGCCCACTCCTGCAGAGTGTCAGTCACAGCCTCCCAGCCTTCTCCTCCAGCTGAGATGTGCAAATCTCTGAGGCTTCAGAGACCTTGACCCGAGAGTGACGGGTCCACCTGTGTCCAGCTGTCTTCATGGCTGTTTCTGTCGTCAGTGACACTTGGAATGGGCCACGCCATTTCAGAACCACTGGCGCTTCTTTCTACTCCTTAACTAGGACTCAATCTCCTGGTTGGATGTTACAAGCAGCAAAGTCCAAAGGTGGGGCTTGTGCCAGCTGAGCTTCCTGTTGAAGGGGTTTCACAAGAAGCAGTATCCTGGCCACAGATGGTTTTAAATATACATCACTTACCTCTACTCCCCCACTAGGTTGAGACTTAGCCGGGTAATTCATAACAACGACGGAAAGGGGGAGAACGGAATCTCTCTTCTGGGTCGGGCTCTCATTCTCGCCAAAGCCAATGTCCAAAGCCCTAGCCATGGCATCTTGGTTTCTATTACCAGCTTCAAAAGGTGTTTATTTCTCTATTCATTGTTTTCTACCCGAGCCGAGCTCTGGGGGTGCCAGGGCCTATGGAGGTTCCATTGTGTTCCTAAAGAAGCCAAAACCCCTTGAAGGATCTTTCCTGTAAAATGAGTTCCCCTATCTGAGTCTATTGCTTCTACAATGCTGTATCTTGGAAAGAT
This sequence comes from Coloeus monedula, assembly GCF_965178545.1. Taxonomy (NCBI): domain Eukaryota; kingdom Metazoa; phylum Chordata; class Aves; order Passeriformes; family Corvidae; genus Coloeus; species Coloeus monedula. The sequence continues at coordinate 635,162 of NW_028120812.1, read as the reverse complement.
TTGTTCCAAAAATGCCTTAATACCTGATGCTGTCGTTGCTGAAGCAGTTGGAAATGCTTCTGGCCACCTTGCTAGCTGACATACCATTACCAGAAGAGATGAAGCCTTCCCACTTGGGGCATCTCAGGAAAATCCACCTGGCATCTTTGGAAGGGACCTGCAGCCCAAGGCCTCCCTCCCCTGGCAAGTTCCTTTGTAACTTGGCTGTTTGCTTTAGCACAGATCAAGCAACCTTCAACAGCTCGTTTTGCCAGTCTAAAAAGACCCCCAGCAACATCCAGCATGAGGAAGGCTTCTGCCAATCCTCAGGAGGTGCAAGGACTCTCTTCACGGAGTTCTTTTAAGATTGGTAGGGCCAAAGCTTCTGGTATCTCTTGTTTGCCATCCCTTGTAAACCAATTATTGCCTTTTTTCTCTGCCACACGGCTTTTAACTGTATCTCAAACTCCTCTGGGAGAAAAGACAGCTTCCCGGCCAGTGATGGAGTCACTGCGAGCAAAGGGGGCATCTTGGAGAGTTCTGGCAGAAGTGTTGCTTTCTGACTTTCTTCATCCACCAAAAAGGAGACAGAGGAGGCCTGTAACATTCTTCAACTACAGGGAGAGGCCATGGGGCTTTTGCCATGGAGTCTCTCAACTGATTGCGGGACGCAGCCCCCTTTTGATGCGAAGTTCCTGGCAACAGCACCCTCGGAGGTACTCGGGAATTACAGACTTCCGGAACTGCCTACTCTAGGCTCCCCTCTAATATGCACCCCCCTCTTGGTATGGAAAAGGAAGAAAACGAAACTATTCCGAATGCTGTTAAGTCTTTGCTGCCTTGCTCTAGGTTCAGGAATTTAACACGGCCTTGGCTGAGCAACAGTCTCTGTCGATTAGTAACAGTTTCTAGAACTAAGACTTTCTTCTGTTACTCCCCTACCAGTAAATTCCTAGCCTTGTCTAAGGACAGATTCACACGGTCTCTTTGTAAAGACACATCTATGTTACTCCTTTCACTCCCACACCTTCTTGGCGGTAGGACGGCTCCCCCCGGCACAGCACCTGGCACAAAACCCCCCTATGCACATACACACACACCTGCACTTACCCTGCACTCCGCTGCACACACACACACACACCTCCCGCACACTAACACCCCCCTTCACCTCCCCGCCATGCTACTTGCAGTGGCCCCGCCCCTGCCATCCCGGCCGGCTGGCAGCACTCACTCCTCACGTGCTTCCCCATGCCTTGCATTTCCTTGCTGCCCTCTCTGTAGCCTTCCCTCAACCTGCCTTTTCTCCCCTGCCTTGCATTGACTTGCTCACCCATCCCCCACCTGACTTCCTTTCACATTCGTCTAGCTCTGGCCTCACCTTTCCTTTTCCTTCTAGGACCCTCATTGCCCTGCCTCGCCTCGCCAAGCAAGGCCACACAGAGCACTTGGTCCTGGCCGCTTTTGTGTACCAGCAGTCCTCGAATGTACTTCTCACCTGCCTTGCCTGGCCTTGCCTTGGCAACACAACAGTTTCCTTGCCTTGCCCTGCTAGCTCTCTGGAGCCTTGCATTCCTTTGCACGTCCATGCCCCGCCCTTGACCTGCCTACTGCTTTCCTCCAGGGCCTTGGATTGCCGAGCCCTTCTTGTTTCTGCGGAGAAAGGAAATAGAGTGTGCAGCGGACAGTTTCTGGTGCTTGACGTGAGGCAAGGGGAAAGGGCAGCCCAGCCAGCAGTGGCTTTTCTTTCTGGAGCCTTTTTCTTTGGCAGCAGCTGCTGCAAGTGGGCAACGGAGCTGCGAGAGTGCATAATGTGACGGCACGTCTATCTGAGAAGGAAGCTGCCGAGGCGCAGTGTGTTGTGCTCAGTTTCAAGGCTACTTGGAAGAGGGGGGTACTTGAAGAACGCCTTCCAGCTGGACGAGTCCTTCTGGGGGTGCTCCAGCTGCATGGACTCTGCAGCATTGAAGGTGTAGCAACCTGCTTCTGACCAGGTAGTGTCCAGGAGTGCAGCACAGGACCGTCCTTTGGGAAGCAGCCAGAGCATTCTCAGCTGAATCTGCTTGTGAAGCAGCACTTGGCTGGACGTGAAATTCGCTTCACTGAGTACATGCAGCCGGTGCCCAGCTGCTTCGTTCTTCGCCTTCTGCTGTCTGGACAGAACTGAAGCCAAGCGATGACTTTTAGCCGTGCCGCTCTTCAGCGTGTGTACTGCACGCATCCACAGTCCTCTGTGCAAGGATTTTCCTCAGCTGTCGCTCAGCGCAATGCATCAGGAGAGAAACACTTGCTGGAGTAGCTTTTCGCTGGCCAAGACTTTCAACGCAGCAGCACACTCTGGGCGACGAGGAAGACAAAAGAAGAACACCTTTTCGCCCTGCCACGTTCTTCTGGGCGAGACGCCTAGCCGCGTCTTCTCTCCCTGCAAGGCTCTTATGTGCGCGGTGCTACTTGGAAGTGAGAAGGCAGGTGCAGAGCGCACGGCCATCTGCCGGCGCTGTGCAGCCTGTAAAGGAAAGAGGACTGCGACTGGAATGTGGTGCAAATACAAGTTGCCACGCGTCGGGGCAAGCTCCGGCTAAGCCGGTTAAAATAAAGCTGTTCCCTGTGCCAGACGTAGCCGAGAAGCTTTCCGTAAAGATGCTGGCTACAAAGCAAAGAGAATGTGGTGCTACTTCAGCGCTAGAGAGAAATTGCATAGCCAAGGTGTTTTTCGGCAGAAGCAGCAGCCTGCAGCATTTGGCTGCCGGCACCGTGCTCTCTGCGCGAGAAGTAGACGACGGGTCGTCTCCAGCAAAACGAAAGCGCGACCTGCTACGAAGGGCGTAAGAATGAAGGCAGAGCACCGAGCTGGTGTGTGCATCGCACAGGCTGCAAGAGGAAGCGTGGCTGCCACTCGCTTGTTTTCGGATTCACGTTAGCAGCTCGAAACTTAAAGGTCAACTTGCAGCTACTTGTGCTGCTACCTATTTCTCTTCCAGCTTTCCCAGGAAAAAATTGTGCCGGGGTTTATGCTTCGAGATGCAGACATTACAGTGGTAGATGCGACGAAGAAAGGAAATAGAGAGTGCAGCGGACAGTTTCAGGTGCTTGACGTGAGGCAAGGGGAAAGGGCAGCCCAGCCAGCAGTGGCTTTTCTTTCTGGAGCCTTTTTCTTTGGCAGCAGCTGCTGCAAGTGGGCAACGGAGCTGCGAGAGTGCAAAATGTGACGGCACGTCTATCTGAGAAGGAAGCTGCCGAGCCGCAGTGTGTTGTGCTCAGTTTCAAGGCTACTTGGAAGAGGGGGGTACTTGAAGAACGCCTTCCAGCTGGACGAGTCCTTCTGCCTGTGCTCCAGCTGCATGGACTCTGCAGCATTGAAGGTGTAGCAACCTGCTTCTGACCAGGCAGTGTCCAGGAGTGCAACACAGCACCTTCCTTTGTGAAGCAGCCAGAGCATTCTCAGCTGAATCTGCTTGTGAAGCAGCACTTGGCTGGACGTGAAATTCGCTTCACTATGTACATGCAGCCGGTGCCCAGCTGCTTCGTTCTTCGCCTTCTGCTGTCTGGACAGAACTGAAGCCAAGCGATGACTTTTAGCCGTGCCGCTCTTCAGCGTGTGTACTGCACGCATCCACAGTGTGCTGTGCAAGCATTTTCCTCAGCTCTCGCTCAGCGCAATGCATCAGGAGAGAAATACTTGCTGGTGTAGCTTTTCGCTGGCCAAGACTTTCAACACAGCAGCACACTCTGGGCGACGAGGAAGACAAAAGAAGAACACCTTTTCGCCCTGCCACGTTCTTCTGGGCGAGACGCCTAGCCGCGTCTTCTCTCCCTGCAAGGCTCTTATGTGCGCGGTGCTACTTGGAAGTGAGAAGGCAGGTGCAGAGCGCACGGCCATCTGCCGGCGCTGTGCAGCCTGTAAAGGAAAGAGGACTGCGACTGGAATGTGGTGCAAATACAAGTTCCACGCGTCCGGGGGCATGCTCTGGGTAAGCCCGTTGAACTAAAACTGTTCTCTGTGCCAGACGTAGCCGAGAATCTTTCCCTTTACATTTAGAGCGAATGTGCTGCTGTATGTCGCTGAGAGGGAAAGTGCATAGCCCAGGCGTGTGTCGGCAGAAGCAGTCGGCTGGAGCATTTGGCTGCCGGCACCGTGCTCTTTGTGCCACAAGTAGACGACGCTTCGACTCCGGCAGAATGAAAGCGCGACATGGCTACTAAAGAGGCCGAACGAAGGCGCCGAGCACCGGGCTCGTGTCCGCAGCGTCCAAACTGAGAAAGGAGCGTGGCTGGCGCTCGCCTGCCTGCCGACTTCACGTTAGCATTGAGAAGGAGGAAGTTCAACGGCAGCTACTTGTGCTACTACTTCTCCCTCTTCCAAGCATCCCTGGGAACACTGGCGCTTACCTTTGGGCTCCGAGATGCAGAAAACACAGCGGTCGATGGCAAGGAGAGGGGAAGTAGAGAGTGCAGCGGGGAGTTGAAGTGGCTTTACGTGAGGCAAGGGGAAGGTGCAGCCCAGCATTGGCTTTTCCTCCTAGTTCTTTTCTTCAGGAGAGCAGCTAGCAAGCGAGCTGCGAGAGCCAACAATGGGATGGCACGTCTTGTCAGAGAAGCCACGGTCTACAGTGCTGTAGAGTGCTGTGCACAGTTTGAATGCTGCTGTAAGTACACGGTACTTTTGGAACGGCTTCTCTCCTGCCTCTCCCGTCTCTGTGAGCTCTAGCTGCTTGAACTTGGCCACACTGAAGGTGTGTGCACGTGATTGCGCTGTGAGTATCAAGTCTTCCAGAGACGAGGGATAGTCAACAAATGCTTTCTCACCTGGCCCATCTCTCAGTCCGAACTGTGGCTAGAAACGCTGCTGTGCTGCAAGAGTGGACTTAGCCACTCTGAGAGAATGTGATGACGCTCTGTAGATAGTTGCGAAGGAAAGTGCTGGTCACTGCAATGTTTCGCCTAGTTTACAGACTTTAGAGGGACTCTGAAGGCCAACGCCTTCTTCTAGCACTTGTTCTCTGCGTGCAGCTGCTGCATGTTCGGAAGGGCTTTGGGATCGGCGAGAGGTGGAGGGTAGGATGGTAGCTAGAGCTTGAAGGAAAGTGCGTCTCTCCAGGACCTTTGATGCAGTTCAGTGGGTGCGAGTTGCATGTTGAGCATGTTCATGATGGCACAGAAAAGGTTCTGAAAGAAAGAGGCCGTGCTGGAGCTGCCTTGACTTTTGCCGCTTGGTAACTGCACAGCCAACAATGAAAAGATTCCTCTTGCTTCCCCGCTACGCGCAGGATCACATTCTTTTGTGTCTCCAAGAGGCAGGATGCACAGCGGAGCTCTTCCAGCAACTGCTCGCACACGACTTGGGGCGGCGCCAGCGAAGCGCTTGGCTTTTTCCCCGGCACTGTCAGCGCTCCTCGAAACAAGCACACGATGGCGCTGACGACTTGCAAAAGAAGGCCAAGCGCCTGCCGCTGCTCGAAAGGGCAGAGGGCAAGTTGCAAACGTCCCTGCAGTCAAATCAACAGCACCTCAGGACAAAAAGATTTCCCTCATCTTCCCCTTCCAAGAGCGGACTCTTCTTTATACCGCACTCCAAGAGGCAGACAAACCTCTTTGGCCCAAACCAATCTTTGCCCTCTCGCAGATTCTGCCCACCAACTTGAAACCATCTGGCAAAAACAGAGCTCAAAACAGTGCGGGCTGAGGAAGATCTTGCTGCCTGCAACTTCAACTGCACCCCTCAAACTAGCAGCACACACGCTGTTCTCAGCACTTTCTATTCCTCCCCGTGCTACCTTACCATCTGCTCCAGCAACACTGGCACTATGTCCTTGCCTTGGCAAGGAAAGGCACTCCGAGTCTCTTGGCCTTGCCTTGCCTTCAGTACCTTGTCTAGTTCTTCTTAAGCTACCCTTGCTCTGCTTCCTTTGCCTCTGCTGCCTTGCCTTGCACTACCTACAACTTGCTGGCTTTGCTTTGCCCTGCCTACCACTCTTGCCCTCGCCTTCCATGCAGGCAAGGCGCTGCAAAGCAAGTGCAGGCAATTGTGGGCAAGTCAAGGGAGAGGTAAGCAAGGCCAGAGCAGTGAGGGCAAAGCAAATGGAGTGGTAGGCAAGAGAAGGCCCAGACGTTAGAGGCAAGGCTGGCCGTAGGAAGGAAAGTCCACTGATGGGAAGGCCAGGCAGAAACAAGAAGGGCTCGGCAATCCAAGGCCCTGGAGGAAAGCAGTAGGCAGGTCAAGGGCGGGGCATGGACGTGCAAAGGAATGCAAGGCTCCAGAGGGCTCCAGAGGGCTAGCAGGGCAAGACAAGGAAACTGTTGTGTTGCCAAGGCAAGGCCAGGCAAGGCAGGTGAGAAGTACATTCGAGGACTGCTGGTACACAAAAGCGGCCAGGACCAAGTGCTTTGTGTGGCCTTGCTTGGCGAGGCGAGGCAGGGCAATGAGGGTCCTAGAAGGAAAAGGAAAGGTGAGGCCAGAGCTAGACGAATGTGAAAGGAAGTCAGGTGGGGGATGGGTGAGCACGTCAATGCAAGGCAGGGGAGAAAAGGCAGGTTGAGGGAAGGCTACAGAGAGGGCAGCAAGGAAATGCAAGGCATGGGGAAGCACGTGAGGAGTGAGTGCTGCCAGCCGGCCGGGATGGCAGGGGCGGGGCCACTGCAAGTAGCATGGCAGGGATGTGGAGGGGGGTGTTAGTGTGCGGGAGGTGTGTGTGTGTGTGTGCAGCGGAGTGCAGGGTAAGTGCAGGTGTGCGTGTGCGCATAGGGGGGTTTTGTGCCAGGTGCTGTGCCGGGGGGAGCCATCCCACCGCCAAGAAGGTGTGGGAGTGAAAGAAGTAACATAGATGTGTCTTTACAAAGAGACCGTGTGAATCCGTCCTTAGACAAGGCTAGGAATTTACTGGTAGGGGAGTAACAGAAGAAAGTCTTAGTTCTAGATACTGTTACTAATCGACAGAGACTGTTGCTCAGCCAAGGCCGTGTTAAATTGCTGAACCTAGAGCAAGGCAGCAAAGACTTCATAGCATTAGGAATAGTTTCGTTTTCTTCCTTTCCCATACCAAGAGGGGGGTGCATATTAGAGGGGAGCCTAGAGTAGGCAGTTCCGGAAGTCTGTAATTCCCGAGTACCTCCGAGGGTGCTGTTGCCAGGAACTTTGCATCAAAAGGGGGCTGCGTCCCGCAATCAGTTGAGAGACTCCATGGCAAAAGCCCCATGGCCTCTCCCTGTAGTTGAAGAATGTTACAGGCCTCCTCTGTCTCCTTTTTGGTGGATGAAGAAAGTCAGAAAGCAACACTTCTGCCAGAACTCTCCAAGATGCCCCCTTTGCTCGCAGTGACTCCATCACTGGCCGGGAAGCTGTCTTTTCTCCCAGAGGAGTTTGAGATACAGTTAAAAGCCATGTGGCAGAGAAAAAAGGCAATAATTGGTTTACAAGGGATGGCAAACAAGAGATACCAGAAGCTTTGGCCCTACCAATCTTAAAAGAACTCCGTGAAGAGAGTCCTTGCACCTCCTGAGGATTGGCAGAAGCCTTCCTCATGCTGGATGTTGCTGGGGGTCTTTTTAGACTGGCAAAACGAGCTGTTGAAGGTTGCTTGATCTGTGCTAAAGCAAACAGCCAAGTTACAAAGGAACTTGCCAGGGGAGGGAGGCCTTGGGCTGCAGGTCCCTTCCAAAGATGCCAGGTGGATTTTCCTGAGATGCCCCAAGTGGGAAGGCTTCATCTCTTCTGGTAATGGTATGTCAGCTAGCAAGGTGGCCAGAAGCATTTCCAACTGCTTCAGCAACGACAGCATCAGGTATTAAGGCATTTTTGGAACAAATCTTTCCAAGATACAGCATTGCAGAAGCAATAGACTCAGATAGGGGAACTCATTTGACAGGAAAGATCCTTCAAGGGGTTTTGGCTTCTTTAGGAACACAATGGAACCTCCATAGGCCCTGGCACCCCCAGAGCTCGGCTCGGGTAGAAAACAATGAATAGAGAAATAAACACCTTTTGAAGCTGCTAATAGAAACCAAGATGCCATGGCTAGGGCTTTGGACATTGGCTTTGGTGAGAATGAGAGCCCGACCCAGAAGAGAGATTCCGTTCTCCCCCTTTCCGTCATTGTTATGAATTACCCGGCTAAGTCTCAACCTAGTGGGGGAGTAGAGGTAAGTGATGTATATTTAAAACCATCTGTGGCCAGGATACTGCTTCTTGTGAAACCCCTTCAACAGGAAGCTCAGCTGGCACAAGCCCCACCTTTGGACTTTGCTGCTTGTAACATCCAACCAGGAGATTGAGTCCTAGTTAAGGAGTAGAAAGAAGCGCCAGTGGTTCTGAAATGGCGTGGCCCATTCCAAGTGTCACTGACGACAGAAACAGCCATGAAGACAGCTGGACACAGGTGGACCCGTCACTCTCGGGTCAAGGTCTCTGAAGCCTCAGAGATTTGCACATCTCAGCTGGAGGAGAAGGCTGGGAGGCTGTGACTGACACTCTGCAGGAGTGGGCCGGAGCAGTAGCCAGTGCTTCGACATCAGAGGAAGCCCTGCGTGCCTACCCACAGACCACCTGCTGAAATAGTCTCTATGGGTATCCCTCCTCTAGAATCTCCGCTCACTGGGGCGCTAATACTTGCAGCCATTGTTTCACGTTAAGTAGTTTCTGTGTCTTCAATTGCCACAGGTGGTGCAGAAGACAACGGGAAAATTAGACTAGCTAATTAGATCACACTATTAAAACATTTTTCTGAATAACTCTACTTTTATATGGTCAGGTAAGTTTAGGCCAGGAGTGGGAGAATCAATTTGCAGCCTTAGCAGAAGAAGTAGCAAAAGTTTTTCACCTTAGCAATTGCTGGCTCTGTGGAGGGCCAGGAGGATCTGAAGAGTGGCCATGGTTGGCTAGCCCAGCTGAACCTAAATGGTGGGTCAATGTGAGGGCCACAATAGGATGGGATTTGGGGCCAAAGAAGGAAGTCCATGGCCACTTCATTCTTCTCCAACAGGCACTTATTGCCTAAACAGGACAGGGCGGGTCTATGTAGGAAAAGGCGTTTGTCAATTGACTTTCCCTCTGGCTTTAAACAATTGGGTTTGGACCCACAATTGCCCTCCTTACAATTGTTCCAAATATCAAGACAATTGCAATCAAAGAGCTGTTCAGCTCACTAATGGTAGCTGCGTAAGGTGTTCTTACCAAAAACATTTGGAAGCCTGCAAAGCAATGCGGAGGGACAAGGGGTTTTTTTGACCACCTATTTTTAAGCTGTCCCCACAAAAATCCCACAAGTAGAAGACATGTTGTTTGTGATTATCAGTGGGAATGGCAACAGCGGATTGGAACTCAAAACCTTTTAGTGAGTTCTGCTCCAAATCCAAGCAAGCAACTTGCAGATGTAAATGTAGATGGGAACCCTGTGTGGGAGCTTGGAAATGCAAATGCTGTGACCCTTATGGTGGGGCAGCTATTGTTGGAGGACCGTTAGGCCCGGGAATCCTGCTGTATTTTGACCCACCAATTGATGACCAAGGGTAGGAAGGCCCCTTTGCTAATGGAACACGGGCTTTGAAAGGACATGATTGGATTTGTGGCCAACATGCTTAGCTCAGGTTACGTCCAAACTGGTCAGGGATATGGTATATCCCTGGGGTATATTAGACCGTTGTTCTTTTTGCTACTACAAATTCAGGGAAATCGCTTAGGAATCCAAATCTGTGATGATTTAATTCGAGAAAAGCAGTCAGCTGATGCAGCCTTGGCTGCAGGGAGCACCCCAAAACGGGGAAAAGATGAATGGCCACCAGAACAAGTTACGCAACATGATGGACCAGCCACTTGGAAACCTAAGGAATTAATCCCAGATGCCTGGGAACCCATTTATCATTTGAATGAGATAATTAGGGTACAAGCTGTCTCAGAAATAATTACCAACCAGCCAGCCACAGCTCTTGACCGTCTTGCTGAGCAACCCACTTCAATGAGGAAAGTGGCATTTTCAACATTGGATGGTATTAGATTATCTGTTAGCAGAAGAAGGAGGAGTTTGTGGGAAATTAAATGACTCGAGCTGCTGTTTGCAAGCAGATGACAGGGGAAAAGTGGTCAAATAACAGAGGAAATAACCTCAGCTCATGGACCTGTCCAAGTGTTGAAAAGATGGTAATGGGACATGTTTTCCTGGCTAACTGGCCAGCTATGGGCTAAATGAATACCATTTCTCCTCTTCTATGCTATAGCAACTCTAATCTTTTGACCATGCGTGACACCATGCTGGGTGCAGCTCTTTCAGCAGGTGGTCAAGGGGATGCTGCTAGCAGCCATGCCTACCTGATCCAGAAATGACTACAAAAGGACAGAAAAGGATGTCACTGAAAATAATAGCAAAAGCCCAGAAGACTCAAGAAGAAAAAAATTAAATCAATGGTAATTAAGGTTTGTAAAGACAAATACAGATTAAATAAAAAAAAGGAGGGATTAAAAGGAATGAGATGGATGAGTCTTTACAAACAGACCGTGTGAATTGGCCTGTAGACAAGGCTAGGAACTTACGGGGAGTGAAGTAACAGAAGAAAGTATTAGTTCTCTAGAACTGTTACTAATCATCAGAGACTGTTGATTAATCAAGGCCGTGTTAAATTCCTGAACCTAGAGCAAGGCAACAAAGACTTAATAGAATTAGAAATGGTTTTTTTTCTTCCTTTTCGATGCCAAAGGGGGGGTGCATATTAGAGGAGGGCATAGAGTAGGCAGTTCCGGAAGTCTGTATCTCCCGAATACCTCAGCCAGTGGGGAAAAGGAAGAGGGTGCTGTGGCTGGGAACTTGACATCAAAAGGGGGCTGCATCCCGCAACCGTTTGACAGACCCCATGGGAAAAGCCCCATGGACTCTCCCTGTAGTCGAAGAATGTTGCAGGACTCCTCTGTCTCCTTTTCGGACATCAACCTCAGGCATGGTGGATTAATTTTCCCTAACGGCAGCGACCTGCTGCGTGGTCTCCGTGCTCTTCCCCAGCCCCCCGGGAGGTGTCAAATAGTTGCCGGCGGCTCCCACCGCGCGTTACAGACGGCTGCGCGGCCCCGGGGCTGCTCGCAGTGCTCCCCTGCCCTGCCAGGGCTGCCTGAGGTCTGCGGAGCCACCTCGCCACCGGCGCGGCCAGGGCCGGGGCCCTTCTCGACAGCCGCCGAGGGGCTGCGGAGCGGGCGGCTGCGGGACGATCAGCTCTTTTATGCCGCGCGGTGCTGCCGCCTCCATCTAGCTCCCCATCGCGCCGCCGGCCGACCCCGCCTGGCGCGTTCACGCTCGGCCGCGCTCGCCGCCCGCCCAGCCTCGCCGGAAGCTCTCCCGCCCGGGCCGTGCCCCGGCTCCGCCTGCGGCTCGGCAGGGCCCGGCCGCACGCGTGCTGCGTGGCTCGGAGCACCCGCGTTGCGCCGCAGGCGACGGGGAAGGCGGGGCGGGCCGGCGCCATGGTGGTAGCGCGAGGAGAGGAGCGCCCGGGCGGGGCGGCGAGTGGCGCGGCGGTGAGCGCTTCTGCTTGCTGTCGCTCGGCTGCCGCCCACGGCAGGTGCCGTGTGACCCCGCGGAGCGGCGGGGCCGGCCGGGCGGTGCGCGGCGAGGCTTTCGGCCAGCGGCGGCCGCAGCGACAGTCTGCCGGCACTGCCCGTGCCGGTGGAGAGAGCGGGGATCCGAGGCCGGCCTTCCTAGGGTAACGAGGGGCGACCGCCTTTGCCGCGCTGCCCTCCGTGCAGCACGTGGCCGATTCCGGCGAAGCCGGGGTCTCCGCAGCGGCGCGGGCGGGAGGGAGTGGGGAGCGCGCTCGGTGCTCTGCCGGCCGCTCCCGCCCAGCGCTGCGCTCCGCCGAGGCGTTTTCCTGCCTATGCTGGGAAGGACATAAGGGACCCCGGAGTCGGAGCTTAGCTGTCAGGGGGAACAACTTCCCTCCATTGGCGACCTCCTTTTCCCTCTGATTCAGCTACCTTGTGGTAGGTGCGATGGTGCTGAAGAAGGGTGGCGGCTGGGCACAGTTGCTGGCATAGGTGGTGCGAGAGCTCCACGCAAGCAGCTTTGAGTGGCATGTGTGAGGGTAGGAAGGTACGGCACCCACAGCTGAAGGTAAAAAAAGTCAGGGCATGTCATCAGCCGCAATCGTGCTAAGTTGTTCATCTTTGCAAACTGCTTGCCGAGTTGTTCCTTTTCTTAGGTAATGGGGGTTTGTATCAACCAGAACTGCATATGGTCAGTATTTGCAGAGAAGGTTACGTGGACTGTTGTTGAGGTGAGTGTAGCAGTTTCTATGGCATTCTGCAAAAAAAGTGACAGGTCTCTCTGCGTTCCCCAATTCTTAACAAAAATGAAGTTCACAAAGCCCTGAAAAGAGGTTTTACAAAACTTCAGGGATTTTTTCCTACGAGTACTGTGGAGACAGCCATAGTCACCTTGTCTTTCCAAAAGTGAAGGTTACATCTTTTTGTCCAAGAGCATCAAGTGCTTTTGATCAGCGTTTGTGTGCATGCATTAGCCTTGTTCTTGTTCTTCCTTGGAGAACTTTTACAATCCTCAGATGATCTGTGTAGGCTGCAGACTGCAGTGGTGAACTTGAAGGCTTCCAGCAGAAGGGAGATGCTGTCCACGTTTTGGATTTTCCTTAGTCTGAACCTTCAATGTCCAAGGCTTCACTTTTCAAGCAGTTGGAAGAGCTCCAAATGAAGATATGAACAGGTCTTAATTGACCTTGTCACCGCCTCAGTTCGTCAGGTAATGCTGCGCACTGGATTTAATTGCCTAGTGCAAGATGTGCTCAAAATATGTAAGAGTATCTCCTCGATTACCCTCCCAGAAGGGTTTGAATGGAGAACAAGGAGTTCCGAAGACAGGTATTTGGTGTACGAGAAGTAGAACTTAGTGGATTGCAGGGCACTGCATGCACAAATGTCTAAGGAGGATCCATCTTTTTATGCCCCATCTATGCTTGTTCTCATTTGAACTCCTGAACATTCTGGAGGTTGGTTTTGTTAGGGTTGTGGCTGGGGAAGGGGTGGTGGTGGGGGAGGGGTGGGTGTTGTTTCTGATCTTTTTAATTTCCAGGATAGTGTACAAAGAACTTGTGCCCACAACCAGCAGTATGAAGCAATGCAGGTATAAAAGAAGGTCACCGAAATGTCGCATAATATGAATCTGAAAGCGCTTCAGTATTTTACCCAGGAGTTTCACTGCAACAAGGTGATTGTCCTTCACAGAAATGGCTTATGCCATGCTAGAAGTGATGACCTTTCTCTGCCCCAAATTGACCAGCAAGATCTTTTGGCTCTTGATTGAAACCCCTGAGCCAGCTGTGTTTCAGGCTGCAGAAGCTGCAGGTGTTGTGGCAGACGCGGGGTGCAGCCCTGCCTGCCGGTCCCGACCTGGCGCACGCCGGTGGCAGCCGTCAGCGCCTGGGGTCCCCTGGAAGGGGGATTTAATCATTTCTTCTCTAGCATTTGCTTGTGTTTTGTCAAGATTCTTTAATTCACTAAATAGTAAATTTAAAAAATTAGCTGAATGGTAATAATTTTGAAGTCTTCTGAGGCAGAACTGGGAAGGTTAGAACATATTTGTATGATTTCAAATATGTAGAAATTCTTAAATGACAAACGTTAACAAACTGACAATGCAAGCAATTATGGTGACACTTTACATTTCATTGGTTTTCATGCAGCTCCATCCCATGTGTTGGTAGGTTCTTAAAAAGTGAAAATTTGGCCCACTAGACCGATTATTAAAAAGAAGTACAACTCCTTGGGGCTAACACAAAGGGACAGCGTCCACGTGAGTAAATGGTTATCACATTTAGATGTGATTCTGCTGCTTGCACTTTCTCTGCCCTCAAACTGCTTTCTTTATCGTCAATGCAGGGATGTTTGACATTCTTAGAAAAGAGAAGAGAAACAGATTTCCTCAAAAAAAAAAAAAAAAAAAAAAAAAAGCCAGGTGAAATTAATGCAATGTTAATTGCATTAATTTATTCAGGTGGAGTTTTAGTTTTTATTCTATGAAGTGCTTGTTGCACCACTTTTGTTGTTTCCCACAGATTTGGAGTGGGATTTCCTCCAGTTGATTGTTCAGCAGAGGGAGTGAGACTGCCTTCAAAAGTTTTGCAGGAGTTGCATCTGTGAATCGGGCACGTGAGTTGCCTTTTTTTTTCCCCCCAGATTTTTGTAGGCTTCTGTTTTTCACCGTGGATCAGTTCACCTTGGATCAGTTTGCTCTTTTTGTTCCAGTGATTTTTTCTTTTGGACATGCGTCACGATCCGTTAATACAAGTAAGGGTCGTGATGGTTTGTTTACAGATCTCAGAGTGCAAAAGGACACAAGGGATTTCAGTTTTAATCAAAACAGTGCACCTTTGTTAAGTACCCACAACACGGTAATGCGATAGAGGAGAGAAAGAGAGAGAGAGAGAAAGAAAAACAAAGTAAAAGAGTAGAGAGGAAGAAAGGGGGGGCAATGGCTACCAACGGATGAGACGAAGTCCTCGTGCTCTGCTGCCAATAGATTTGTCTTCTTTCCGTGGGGAGATCTCATCTCAGTTATTTCAGAAAGTCCCTTTATAGGCCTTTTTTGAAACGAGGGCCAACTGGCCAAGACCATATCTGTGTTTCGTAATAACATTGCAGAACTAAAAGCTAGCCCTAACTATCCCAGGTACATACCAAGCATGCCTTTCTCCTATGCTAACTATACTGCCTGCTATGGTTTGCGGCCTAGCAGCGTTAGCGCGTCTACTTCTGGCATGAGTTTAGCAGTGCTCTCGCTTCTGCTTTCTAGCTGTATCCCCACATCTCGCCCTTTTCCCCAAGAGGTGGGGCAAATCTACAGCCGTTGTTATGAGGCCCGTTGCTTCGGGAAACAGGTACAGGACAGGTGTAGAGGACAGGTCATTCCTTTCCGCTTCAGCGCAGTCCTTCCCGCCTGGGCAGCAAGAACGGCGCAGTCCACTGTGACCTGCACAAATTTCCTCAGGAATGCGTACCAGTTCCCAGCGGGCACACCTGCAGGCAACAGTTGGCAGACATCCCACCTTAGGCAGGTCGGAACTCCTGTGTTTAGCCTCTGTCCTCGGCGATGATCGTGAGGCAGATGAGGGATCTTCAGACCGTCTCTTACACCACCCCATGACTCACGATTGTCATCAGGAGAGCTCCATCAGCACGATTTCGTAGTGTTGTTGCGAAGTCTTCAGGACTCGTTAATGTTGGTAGCATATCCCAGAAAAGGGTAGAGAAAATAAGAAAAGAGAAAGAAAAGGAAAAAGAAGGAATAAGTAATTTTTAATCAAAATACACCTGTAATTTTTAATCATGTCTTATCTTATTTTAATACTCATGTAGTTCATCTTGTGTCAATAACCTTAGGGGTGTCCACAGTGGATGGGATAGTGTCCAAATTGTGCACATCTACTACAGATGTCAACCGTTTCATCATTCTGCAATTCATGATGTGTAAGATTGCTGATAAAACAAACCCAATCAAAACTAAAATCAAGAGAACAAGGATGGGATGACACAATTTGTTCAGGACACCTGTAGCAGTAGGTGAGCACCCAAAAGGAGTATCCCACCAGCTGTGTCCAGCATCTTTCTTTCCTCTGTCTAGAAAACAATGTGTTTCTTTCCCATTGTGATCAACAGTTACCAAGGTTTTCTGTCTGTTTTTCTTGATCTTTTCCAAAATTCCAATGAAATCCTGGTGAAGCAACAAGTGCTTTACCTAAGTAAGGTTCATCCCAGTGGGGGTAGGCAATAATTGGTGGATCACTGTGTAATTGGACTGTAAAATACAATAAGAAGTAAGTGGGGCTAAATAAGAGAAATCGCATCCTGTGCTTTTAGTCAAGTTACAAACACAAGAATTTGAATGAGTTTTAGTATCTACAACTACATTTTCTAGAAATACCTTATCACATGCAGTTCTTAAGCATGCACATCCATTGCCTATATACACAAGCAGTGTTTCAGGAATCTTGTTAGGATGAATTTCAAAAGGACAGATATTTTGTTCTGTGTCCAAACAAATGTCTTGAGGTCTAATTGCACTGCTTTCACAGATAAACCCTTGTTGTTCTCGGACAATACAAGTTTCCAAATTAACAGTTTGCCACTTCTTACCAGTTTGACGGGCCCATTCTCTGTGCTGGAAAGGGTAGAGAATAGCTGCATCATGGTTCAGCCCTAATGCAATGATAGGGACTATCAAATGCACTGAAGCATTACGTATGGTTAGTACAAAGGCTGTGGCTGTGTTTGTGATGGGATTGTAGGTAAAATTCACTAAATTCCACCAGGATTGGAATTCTCTTTCAAAATCAGTGGCACCGTCCCAGATTATTTTCCGAATTTCAGTAGGAAAAGTGCCTTCTTTGCCTTCTCTTACAATTGAGGCAGCAACGGACTGCATCCACAATTGAGCCTGGACGCAGCTGAGAGCCAAAGAAATGTTGTTTTGCGTAGCACGGAGCATGCCAATTATCAATTTGTGGTCATTCACATTTACCTTTTCTCAATTTGGTAATATGTTTGATAACAACCGCTGATGGGTTGTTGTATTTTAGTCAAATCTGTAGTTGTGGCAGCCAATTTATTCATTAGCACTTCTGAATCAATACTATTTAAGATTCCCAGTCCTGTTCCCACAACGCCGGTTATGTCTCTTTGCGTCCGTTTCTTAGAAGGGTTCCGCTTTTGCAACCCGGTTGTCTGCCCCTTGAAGGAAGTCTGCAGAAAAGGTGAACAAGCTGGCTGAATTTCTGAGACATTGTTTTGCATCAGCAACTTGACTTGTTTAAGGGACCATGCCGGATTGAGCAATAGTTGTTGTTGGCCTGTTTTTGTGGTTATACGTGGTCCAATTTCAAAAATTCTCGGGCTTAGCATGACCGGTGGTTGGGTGGTAGGTATTGCAACATCGACTTTGAGTTCCCCCCAGTATTTTGTATTGTTTTTACCACACGTGACTTTATGGGGAAATTGTACAGCAATTAAGGTTTAGCCAACAATCTTGATTTTGAATTTCACCAAACAAAACACGGCCATGAGGTCCAATGCTATAACTGTGTACAGGTTCGGTAAAACATTCAGCAATTAATCCACATCGTATTGTAACATCGTCACCTCGGGTTACCATAAAGGGTGGAAAAACTTTATTCTTGTCATCTAACACAAGGGGGGTACTTATATTGTGGTATGTGATTACTGCACTCAGTATGGGCTTTGCTGCGGCGTTTATTTTGAATTTATAAGTTAAACCTGTCAGACTTGGCTGATCTGCCGGGTTATTTTGCCAATTGCATGTTGCATAGGTCGGTTTGGTTAGAGGAAAGTTATACCAGCAGTCAGTTAGTTTGTTTCTGCGAAGCTTTGTGATTTCCACATTGTTGGTACTGGGGCCTAAGGTGTAGTTACCGACATTCTTCTGACAACCACACAGGATGAAGGGGGTTTGTTTGTCACACACCCACTCCGTTGTAGGGCAGAGTTTGGCCGTAATGTTGGGGTGCAAATCACTTTTCCCATCTGGTTTTAGAACATTTCCAGCGATTGCAATGGTGGAAGCTTTCTGGTAAAGAGATCCTTCTACTTTTCTGCACCCTACCTTAATTTTTTCCCCTCTTGTTCCTTTTAGGATTCTAGTCCAATCCTTCAAGTCCCATCCCCATTCACTTGGACGGTATACCTCAGAGTCGTGCAGTGCTACAGTGGCTAGGTTCGGGCAACCATCTCTGGGATAGGATCCTAGAGCACTAGTGTACCTAATGGTAGCT
This sequence comes from Coloeus monedula, assembly GCF_965178545.1. NCBI lineage: Eukaryota > Metazoa > Chordata > Aves > Passeriformes > Corvidae > Coloeus > Coloeus monedula. Next base: position 617,423 of record NW_028120812.1, on the reverse strand, counting down.
TCAGACCATGGCCACTCAGCTGGTTTTTGGCCCTGGTGTTGTGGTAGGATGCAGAAAAGTATCACTAGTCTTATCATGGTTTATGTGCTCTTCTTCATGTCCCTCGGAGTTCTTCTGTGAAAAGTGAACACAACAGAGTCTGCCACCAAAAGGCAGAAAATTAGAATGATGGAATGATGCAGCGTGTATGTATCCGATGCTCTCTCCCTAGGGCATCAGAGGCTACTCATGCATATTTATTCAGAGGGCGTTTTAGCACTAGTGGTACTTCTCCTACGGTAGGGAGATCTACCGAAACAGGTTGTCCAGGGTAGTGTGCAGGATTCTTAGGATCATTTGGTCCCTGCAGTGAGAGAATTATGCTTGGAGCTGTTGGGAAAAAGACAGTGATTTTGGGACACCCGTTTACCCCCCATCTATCATTCACACCTTTCACAGCTTCCCATAGCCGAACATCCCAATTTCCCTCCTGTGGTTTCAAAAGTCCTTTCAAGAGACCATTGGTCCTTTCTACAATGCCGTTAGCTTGAGGGTAGTAAGGAGTGTGAAAAGTCCGTTTAATCCCTTCGCCTTTTGCCCAGTCCTGTACAACTTTGGCAGTAAAGTGAGACCCGTGATCAGATTGAATTTCTTGTGGTTTTGGGAAAGTTCCAAACCATGCCTGCAATGCTTCAACAGTATGATCTCCTGTAGCTCTTTTAAAAGCATTGGCCTGGACTAACCCAGATATCATCTCTACTCCTACCAGCCCAAAGTGTTTACTTCCTGACTTTTTAAAGGGGCCGATATAATCTACCTGCCACGCTTCCCGTAAGCCTTTACCCTTTCTTAAATGCAGAGGGTCATCTTCCAAAGGGTGTCTTTCTAGCCGTCTGCGACGTTGTTCACAGGCTGACATGCATGTTTTACACATTTCTCTGGTAACAGACCAACCGCGAGCAAGGGCTTCTTTGTACAAATCTTTTGCACCTGTGCGTTGTCTTTTTACATGCAACCATTCTAAGAAGTGCTCCCAGTCCTCTGTAATTTGATCTTTTTCCACAGGACTTAGTCTTGCTAATTCGTCAGCTCTAGTGTTCCACTCTCCTGCTGGATTTCCATCTGTCTGGTGAGAGGCTACCCACTCCACGGCAAAATTCCCTGGACTTGCAATACTTAGAATTTCTTGCTACTTCTCCTTTTGCCATACTGGGATTCTGTTAACTTCACAATCCTTTTGCTGCCAAAAAGGAAGCCACTCAGTCCATCCCTTAAACACAGCATAGGAATAATCGGTGTAGATACAGACAGGAGAAGTATTCTGTGCCTCACGTTGGAAAACACTCCAAAGAGCTATCAGCTTGCCAACTTGGGCACTGCCTTCCCCCTCTGTGATAATTCCTTCACCTGAGGAAGTGTGGAGGGCTACAGCCTTATGTTTCCACACCTTTCCTTCTCGCTTGGCAGAAGCATCCGTAAGCCAAGAATTTGCTGACCGTTTGGGGGAAAAAGGAGGGGCTACTCTAATGACTGAGGCAGGTTTGTCCTGGCTGCTACCCAAGTTTTCAGTTTCTTGGATTGCCAGATTTTTTACAGCTCCTTCAGTTCTTGAGAAGACGCTACAATCATGTTCAATCTGAGCATACCACTTCCTTACTGAGGTCCTCTGGGCCACCCCGTCACGTGGGGGTGGTGCCAGTAGAGACAGCCTTAATAACTTTGAAAGGGCCTCTCAAAACAATTGGTTGTTGTTGTGCAATCTTCTCCGCTTCTAGGAGAGCTAAGCTAACCACAAACAATCCTTTCTCCCAGGTAGTGTACCTTTTTTCAGCATCTTTAAAGCCACGGGAGTAAAAACCAAGAGGCTTCGTCGGACCCTCAGGACCCCGCTGCCATATGTGTACTGACAACCCTGAGGAGACCTGAAAAGCATCTGTGGGATGAATAGGGCCCAGGGCTTGGTGAGGCTGTTGCTTCAAAAACCAACAATTGCCGTGCTTCTTCTTGGGAAGCACTCCATTCCCATTTTGTCCCTTTTCTTAACAAGTTGTAAAGAGGTCTGGCAATTATGGAAAATCTGGGATGTGTTTTCTCCGGAGCACTAATACACATCCTAAAGCATGTTGGAGATCTTTTTTGGATTCAGGCATTTTAATCTGATCTGAAGAGGTTAGGCTATCAGGTGGGATACGTGTCATACCTCCTTTCCACCAAATTCCCAACAATTTCACTTCATGTGAAGGGGTTTGGGTTTTTTCTGAGGGAATTTGCAAATCAAGGCTTTCTAAGTGGGAGGTTATTTTCTGTTGGGTATCTCTCACTTCTTCTATTTCATCTCCTCCCACAAGGGTCTCATCAGTGTGTTGATGAACAGCTAGATTGTCCGCTTTGGGTACTTTGTCGAACTCTTGGGCTAAAGCGTGATGAGCCAGGGTAGGAGAATGTTTGTACCCTTGGCGAAGCCTAGTGAAAGTGCGTTGCTGTCCTTGCCATGCGAAAGCAAAACGGTCCATATCTTCTGGCTGTAAAGGTGTCGTAAAAAACATGTCTTTGACATCTACAGGTGGCATGATTGAATGAGCCTTTTCTTGAATCAATGTTATGAATTCTGCTAGATTTGGGACTGCTGCTGTAAGAGGGTCTGTGTTAGCATTTAGCCTACGAAAATCTATTGTCAGCCTCCACTTCCCATTAGGATTTTGCACTGGCCACACCGGAGAATTGAAAGGAGAATGGGTATTAAGTATTACTCCTTGTTGTCGTAGCTCCTGTATCACTGGCTTGATACCCTCTTTGGCACCCAGGGGAAGGAGGTATTGTTTCACTGAATGGTAGGGAGGCTGCAGCTTGGAGCAGTCTGATGTTAAAATGTGGTGTGCCAAAAGACCACAGAAGACCCTCTGAGTCCTCCCACTGCCTCCTAGCAAGGGCATTCAGCCCTAATAAATTGGTTGGAATATCTCCAATCACCCCATGGATGGAGAGTTGGTTTTCCTCTCCAGGCAAAGGGAGCTTGACTAAGGCCCCATTCATAGATTCTGTTTAAGTGCCCAAGGCACTTAAAACACAATATCGGTTCTTTGTTGGAACAATTCCACACCTCTGGGCATCTTTCTTTGTCAGCGCAGAAATTTGTGCCCCAGTGTCAATCAGAAAAGTTACAGGTGCCCGTTTAGGACTTGTAATAGCTGTGATCGTTATATCTCCCGTTTTATTTTTAGTGAGCATTCTCAGGTAGACCTATGCTCCGTTTCTTTGCCCACTGACAAGAAACAGAGGGTCTAGTTTCCCTGGTTTTGAGGAAGAATCTGTTCTAGCTCATTGGCCGGACTTTGAGGGAGAAGTGGCTTTGACTCACTGCCCAGATTCTGAGGGAGGAGGGGTGCACTGGGTTGAAGTGACGGATTCGGTAGAAGGGGCTTTTGGCAGTGCCAGTTAGACACTACCTTACTCAACTGATCAAGGGCTAAGCCATCCATCGCATTTCTGGGGACCCCCTTTTTGATACCTAATAAGCACCAATGCTGACGGTTAGGGATCTCTGGTTACATTCTTTGGTTTTTCACTATGAGGAGCCCTAATGTGCCTGACACCTTTTGTTTTTTCTGATTTTTCCTCTGGGATTTTTATCGGTCCATATTTCCTACTGTAATTAATCAGATCTTCTTCAACCTCACTCCATGTCCAAACTTTGCAATCACCGGCAGGTGAATTTGATTGTGAACCTGGCGGCTGAGAGGGGGTTGAATATGGAGTAAACCCAGGATCGGTAGATGCAGTTTGGTCGCTCGGGTTTCCAAGGAATCTGTCCAACCTCTCTACAGGACCTGCAGCAGCTATGGTTTTTTGAAGGACAGCTGCTGTAGATTGGAGTGATTCTGGAAGGCCTCGAATTAAAGGGGTCATCAGTTCAGGTTTCACAGGTAATTGCGTGGGGGATTCATATCCAGGAGTTAATTTCCTTTCATGGATCATTTGCAGACAGGCGGCTTTGTGGACGCTTTCTAGAAGTTGATCAGGGGTACCAACTGTAGCGAAAGGGTCTCCCCTTTCTAAAGGATTGAGTCCCCCGGCCCAGAAAGCTGTGCGCTGAGTCAGCGACCATGTGTTACGTTTGTCTCCTGTTGTTAAGAGAACTCCATGTCCCCAGTATCCACTGGCCTCCTGTTCAGTGAATTGAATTTGGTCTCCTCCGGTGAGAGACACTTGGAAGGCATATTCCGTCTCAGCTTCGTGGGGAAGCCGCCCGTACTCCTTTTTTAACTTCGCCAACTCAGGAGCAGTGTATGGTATTTGTTTAGTGGTGATATGCGGTTCAAAATCTTCATCATTGATATAATTATATTCTGTTTTAATTAGAGGTCCCATAGGAGGGCAGCAGTTTTCCCCACAATTTTTCACTAGCACTAGTTCTTCCTGGGGGTATATTTGGTTAATGTGAGGAGTTTTCTTTTCCTCTTTCTCTTTTGGTGAGTCAGCATTCTTTGAATTCTTAAAATATTCCTCCCTCAAAGCAGCCCGCAGCAAATGATTTTCATTCCTTTCTTCATCTGATTGTTCCTGTAAAATTTCCACTAGGTTTTGAAGGGAATCTGTGATTGCTTTCTCTTCACTACATCGCTTAAAGCAGTGATCTATAGCTGCTGTAAGGCATGCTCCTGAAACAGATTTAGGAGCAGATTATGGTTTTATTTTGGCCAAATTTAAACTTTGTCTCATGTTGGAATGAACATCTTCTATCAGTCACACTCTCCAAATTAAACCAGTTATTTTGAGCCCATTCTTCCCCTCCCGGAGAGGGCCGGGCATTATGTTTTGCTAGCAGAGCATAAAATGCAGCTTTATGATTTGCACTAGGGTTTTCAGTCATTTTATAAAGGGATCAAAACCACTACAGGGAGGTAAAACCTAATTACACATTGCGACACAAACAGCTTCGCCGTGTCGCCCTTCGCTTCCCTGGGTGGGTGAAGAGACCAAAATCTGCCTGGGAGGTACTCCTTAAGTTACTTACGGTTGTCTCTTCGCTACACCAAGCAGTCCAAATTCACACACGCCCACCAAAACAGTTCCCCCTTTTACACTAAGAGATCTTTTTGTGAAAAATCTGAAGACAGAGCCCTCAGTTGAGTATGGGGTGCTTTTCACCTAGGCGTGTGCAGTTTGTGGGAAATTCGAGTCGTCCCCCTTGCTTTCTAGACACCGCTCACCCTTTGCGGGGTGTCGGGCTAGGTGCGGCTGGAGTGAAACGTCCTTCCCCTATTACAGACTACACACAACCTTGCAACCCCTTCTGTCTGTCAGAAATCCTGTCCGTGATGCCAGTTTAATGTCACCATCTGCTAATAGAAGTGAGGGTCGTGATGGTTTGTTTACAGATCTCCGAGTGCAAAAGGACACAAGGGATTTCAGTTTTAATCACCTTTTCACCTTTGTTAAGTACCCACAACATGGTAATGTGATAGAGGAGAGAAAGAGAGAGAGAGAGAGAGAGAAAGAAAAACAAAGTAAAAGAGTAGAGAGGAAGAAAGGGGGGGCAATGGCTACCAACGGATGAGATGAAGTCCTCGTGCTCTGCTGCCAATAGATTTGTCTTCTTTCCTGGGGAGATCTCATCTCAGTTATTTCAGAAAGTCCCTTTATAGCCCTTTTTCGAAACGAGGGGCAACTGGCCAAGACCGTATCTATGTTTCGTAATAACATTGCAGAACTAAAAGCTAGCCCTAACTATCCCAGGTACATACCAAGCATGCCTTTCTCCTATGTTAACTATGATTTACCAAAATATGAATATCGATCTAATATCGATATCCAACTGAGATGGACAAAAACTCTTAACAGTTTAGAGTTAGAAAGTGTATGTTTTATTTTTGCGTGGGATAGCTCCCTAAGTCGCAGGCCCTGATACAAGCAAACATGATACCTTTTATTTCCACGTATTATGAATATCCAAAATACAAAATGCGTATTCATGGTGTTGGCACCTCCCATTCTCCGCTTTGTATGGAAATGAGCTTACATGTCATTAAGCATGCGTAGCGTGTGATCTGAATGGAGTCGGTGGTCTTGAATTGGGTCAGTGGTCCTAAGGAAGATGAAGTAACTCATCTTCCTCACTCTGACCTTTATGCCTTTCTGAGTTTTAACAATTCTAATTACTTTAGTGACCTCTAAGTTTCTTCTTGCGTGACTTTTGGATGGGGTCCCACAAAGGGAGGAAATTGGTAATTGTCTTTATTCTATACACCAACTTATCAATTATTCTAAGCACAGCTAAACAAACATGCAAATGACAGATCATCAGTTCAGACTAAAGAAAATCCAAAACGTGGACAGCATCTCCCTTCTGCTGGAAGCCTTCAAGTTCACCACTGCAGTCTGCAGCCTACACAGATCATCTGAGGATTGTAAAAGTTCTCCAAGGAAGAACAAGAACAAGGCTAATGCATGCACACAAACGCTGATCAAAAGCACTTGATGCTCTTGGACAAAAAGATGTAACCTTCACTTTTGGAAAGACAAGGTGACTATGGCTGTCTCCACAGTACTCGTAGGAAAAAATCCCTGAAGTTTTGTAAAACCTCTTTTCAGGGCTTTGTGAACTTCATTTTTGTTAAGAATTGGGGAACGCAGAGAGACCTGTCACTTTTTTTGCAGAATGCCATAGAAACTGCTACACTCACCTCAACAACAGTCCACGTAACCTTCTCTGCAAATACTGACCATATGCAGTTCTGGTTGATACAAACCCCCATTACCTAAGAAAAGGAACAACTCGGCAAGCAGTTTGCAAAGATGAACAACTTAGCACGATTGCGGCTGATGACATGCCCTGACTTTTTTTACCTTCAGCTGTGGGTGCCGTACCTTCCTACCCTCGCACATGCCACTACTCCAAGCTGCTTGCGTGGAGCTCTCGCACCACCTATGCCAGCAACTGTGCCAAGCCGCCACCCTTCTTCAGCACCATCGCACCTACCACAAGGTAGCTGAATCAGAGGGAAAAGGAGGTCGCCAATGGAGGGAAGTTGTTCCCCCTGACAGCTAAGCTCCGACTCCGGGGTCCCTTATGTCCTTCCCAGCATAGGCAGGAAAACGCCTCGGCGGAGCGCAGCGCTGGGCGGGAGCGGCCGGCAGAGCACCGAGCGCGCTCCCCACTCCCTCCCGCCCGCGCCGCTGCGGAGACCCCGGCTTCGCCGGAATCGGCCACGTGCTGCACGGAGGGCAGCGCGGCAAAGGCGGTCGCCCCTCGTTACCCTAGGAAGGCCGGCCTCGGATCCCCGCTCTCTCCGCCGGCACGGGCAGTGCCGGCAGACTGTCGCTGCGGCCGCCGCTGGCCGAAAGCCTCGCCGCGCACCGCCCGGCCGGCCCCGCCGCTCCGCGGGGTCACACGGCACCTGCCGTGGGCGGCAGCCGAGCGACAGCAAGCAGAAGCGCTCACCGCCGCGCCACTCGCCGCCCCGCCCGGGCGCTCCTCTCCTCGCGCTACCACCATGGCGCCGGCCCGCCCCGCCTTCCCCGTCGCCTGCGGCGCAACGCGGGTGCTCCGAGCCACGCAGCACGCGTGCGGCCGGGCCCTGCCGACCGCAGGCGGAGCCGGGGCACGGCCCGCGCGGGAGAGCTTCCGGCGAGGCTGGGCGGGCGGCGAGCGCGGCCGAGCGTGAACGCGCCAGGCGGGGTCGGCCGGCGGCGCGATGGGGAGCTAGATGGAGGCAGCAGCACCGCGCGGCATAAAAGAGCTGATCGTCCCGCAGCCGCCCGCTCCGCAGCCCCTCGGCTGCTGTCGAGAAGGGCCCCGGCCCTGGCCGCGCCGGTGGCGAGGTGGCTCCGCAGACCTCAGGCAGCCCTGGCAGGGCAGGGGAGCACTGCGAGCAGCCCCGGCGCCGCGCAGCCGTCTGTAACGCGCGGTGAGAGCCGCCGGGAACTATTTTGCACCTCCCGGGGGGCTGGGGAAGAGCACGGAGACCACGCAGCAGGTCGCTGCCGTTAGGGAAAATTAATCCACCATGCCTGAGGTTGATGTCCGAAAAGGAGACAGAGGAGTCCTGCAACATTCTTCGACTACAGGGAGAGTCCCTGGGGCTTTTCCCATGGGGTCTGTCAAACGGTTGCGGGATGCAGCCCCTTTTTTATGCCAAGTTCCCGGCCACAACGCCCTTTTCTCCACTGGCTGAGGTATTAGGGGGATACAGACTTCCGGAACTGCCTACTCTATGCCCTCCTCTAATATGCACCCCCCTTTTGGCATCGAAAAGAAAGAAAAATAAACCATTCCTAATTCTATTAAGTCTTTGTTGCCTTGCTCTAGGTTCAGGAATTTAACACGGCCCTGATTAATCAACAGTCTCTGATGATTAGTAACAGTTCTAGAGAACTAATACTTTCTTCTGTTACTTCACTCCGCATAAGTTCCTAGCCTTGTCTACAGGCCGATTCACACGGTCTGTTTGTAAAGACTCATCCATCTCATTCCTTTTAATCCCTCCTTTTTTTATTTAATCTGTATTTGTCTTTACAAACCTTAATTACCATTGATTTAATTTTTTCTTCTTGAGTCTTCTGGGCTTTTGCTATTATTTGCAGTGACATCCTCTTCTGTCCTTTTGTAGTCGTTTCTGGATCAGGTAGGCATGGCTGCTACCTGCTGAAAGAGCTGCACCCAGCATGGTGTCACGTATGGTCAAAAGATTAGAGTTGCTATAGCATAGAAGAGGAGAAATGGCATTCATTTAGTGTTGGGGTCTCCCCCCCTGCCATGGAGCCCTGGGCGATGGGCCCTGGGGGGGAGACACAGGGTTTCCCTGCCCCTGGTCAGCTTCATTCCCCCTTGGTTGGTTTGTGTTCCCCGGTGTGGCCAAGGACCCTCGGGTCCCTTGACTGGGGGAGTTCCTGAGCAGAGCCCCGGCCATGTGGCTGGAGAAATAAAGACCTCTGAAACATCTACCACCAATCTGTCCATATCTACTTCTTTTCCACGGGATTCCTGGTTTGATATAGGCGTGTTACAGTAATCCCTGCTGTAACAATTTAGCCCATAGCTAGCCAGTTAGCCAGGAAAACATGTCCCATTACCATCCTTTCAACACTTGGACAGGACCATGAGCTGAGGTTATTTCCTCTGTTATTTGTTTGACCATTTTCCGCTGTCATCTGCTTGCAAACAACAGCTCGAGTAATTTAATTTCCCACAAACTCCTCCTTCTTCTGCTAACAGATAATCTAATACCATCCAATGTTGAAATACCGCTTTCCTCATTGAAGTGGGTTGCTCAGCAAGACGGTCAAGAGCTGTGGCTGGCTGGTTGGTAATTATTTCTGAGACAGCTTGTACCCTAATTATCTCATTCAAATGATAAATGGGTTGCCAGGCATCTGGGATTAATTCCTTAGGTTTCCAAGTGGCTGGTCCATCATGTTGCGTAACTTGTTCTGGTGGCCATTCATCTTTTCCCCGTTTTGGGGTGCTCCCTGCAGCCAAGGCTGCATCAGCTGACTGCTTTTCTCGAATTAAATCATCACAGATTTGGATTCCTAAGCGATTTCCCTGAATTTGTAGTAGCAAAAAGAACAATGGTCTAAGATATACACCATATCCCTGACCAGTTTGGAGGTAACCTGAGCTAAGCATGTTGGCCACAAATCCAATCATGTCCTTTCAAAGCCCGTGTTCCATTAGCAAAGGGGCCTTCCTACCCTTGGTCATCAATTGGTGGGTCAAAATACAGCAGGATTCCCGGGCCTAACGGTCCTCCAACAATAGCTGCCCCACCCTAAGGGTCACAGCATTTGCATTTCCAAGCTCCCACACAGGGTTCCCATCTACATTTACATCTGCAAGTTGCTTGCTTGGATTTGGAGCAGAACTCACTAAAAGGCTTTGAGTTCCAATCCGCTGTTGCCATTCCCACTGATAATCACAAACAACATGTCTTCTACTTGTGGGATTTTTGTGGGGACAGCTTAAAAATAGGTGGTCAAAAAAACCCCTTGTCCCTCCGCATTGCTTTACAGGCTTCCAAATGTTTTTGGTAAGAACACCTTACGCAGCTACCATTAGTGAGCTGAACAGCTCTTTGATTGCAATTGTCTTGATATTTGGAACAATTGTAAGGAGGGCAATTGTGGGTCCAAACCCAATTGTTTAAAGCCAGAGGGAAAGTCAATTGACAAACGCCTTTTCCTACATAGACCCGCCCTGTCCTGTTTAGGCAATAAGTGCCTGTTGGAGAAGAATGAAGTGGCCATGTGTTGGGGAGGATGAAAGTTTGGTAAGAAAGTTTCACAGGTATGTAGGCTTGGCAGCAAGGTCTGAGAATGTAGAAGCTGGGGATGAGGTAGAAATGAAAGCAAGTTTTGATATAGAAGAAAAGGTGTTTTGCTGAAACAGTGATCGCTGAGTAACTGAGAAGGCAAAGGTTGGAGATGAGTTGGAAGGAGATTTTTAGGAGCAGGACAAAGGTATGTGATTACAAACAAAGACATGTTTTTCACCAAGTAAGTAAGTCTCAAGAAGAGCATAAGTGAATAGAAAAGGTGTCTTTAGCAAAAAGAAAGATATGGCAGGCAAACAAGAAATGTTGATGTAGCAAGAAGAAGAAAGGTCTAAGAATTTTCCACTGGAAGCTTAAATTGTAACTTACTCTTGTGATTGGATAATAATGACTATAATATGGTGATGGTAGTAGCTATGATAGGCTATAGGCCAATGTCAAGGTATTGTGTATGGTGCTTATTGGTTGTTACGTGCTAAGATACTCTGCAAAGAAAAGTATCGAATGCTCTGTAACTTGAACAGCAAGCGGCTTCAGGTATGCCTACAGCTGGAGCTGGCAGCTCTAGGGCTGGCTCTGGATAGCCACTCCCTGAAATGCTGTAACTTTGCCTATGCAATAAACAGCTTTCAAGAGAGCCACCTGAAGTCCAGACATCCTTCGTGAAACCTTCTCCTATAGCCATGGACTTCCTTCTTTGGCCCCAAATCCCGTCCTAGTATGGACCTCATGTCAGGTGTTGAGCCACCACTTAGGTTCAGCTGGGCTAGCCAACCGTAGGCACTCTTCAGATCCTCCTGGCCCTCCACAGAGCCAGCAATTGCTAAGGTGAAAAACTTTTGCTACTTCTTCTGCTAAGGCTGCAAATTGATTCTCCCACTCCTGGCCTAAACTTAGCTGACCATATAAAAGTAGAGTTATTCAGGAAAATGTTTTAATAGTGTGATCTAATTAGCTAGTCTAATTTTCCCGTTGTCTTCTGCAGCACCTGTGGCAATTGAAGACACAGAAACCACTTAACATAAAAGAATCCAGCAAGTATTAGCGCCCCAGTGAGTGGAGATTCTAGAGGAGGGATACCCATAGAGACTATTTCAGCAGGTGGTCTGTGGGTAGGCACACAGGGCTTCCTCTGATGTCGAAGCACTGGCTACTGCTCCGGCCCACTCCTGCAGAGTGTCAGTCACAGCCTCCCAGCCTTCTCCTCCAGCTGAGATGTGCAAATCTCTGAGGCTTCAGAGACCTTGACCCGAGAGTGACGGGTCCACCTGTGTCCAGCTGTCTTCATGGCTGTTTCTGTCGTCAGTGACACTTGGAATGGGCCACGCCATTTCAGAACCACTGGCGCTTCTTTCTACTCCTTAACTAGGACTCAATCTCCTGGTTGGATGTTACAAGCAGCAAAGTCCAAAGGTGGGGCTTGTGCCAGCTGAGCTTCCTGTTGAAGGGGTTTCACAAGAAGCAGCATCCTGGCCACAGATGGTTTTAAATATACATCACTTACCTCTACTCCCCCACTAGGTTGAGACTTACCCGGGTAATTCATAACAACGACGGAAAGGGGGAGAACGGAATCTCTCTTCTGGGTCGGGCTCTCATTCTCGCCAAAGCCAATGTCCAAAGCCCTAGCCATGGCATCTTGGTTTCTATTAGCAGCTTCAAAAGGTGTTTATTTCTCTATTCATTGTTTTCTACCCGAGCCGAGCTCTGGGGGTGCCAGGGCCTATGGAGGTTCCATTGTGTTCCTAAAGAAGCCAAAACCCCTTGAAGGATCTTTCCTGTCAAATGAGTTCCCCTATCTGAGTCTATTGCTTCTGCAATGCTGTATCTTGGAAAGATTTGTTCCAAAAATGCCTTAATACCTGATGCTGTCGTTGCTGAAGCAGTTGGAAATGCTTCTGGCCACCTTGCTAGCTGACATACCATTACCAGAAGAGATGAAGCCTTCCCACTTGGGGCATCTCAGGAAAATCCACCTGGCATCTTTGGAAGGGACCTGCAGCCCAAGGCCTCCCTCCCCTGGCAAGTTCCTTTGTAACTTGGCTGTTTGCTTTAGCACAGATCAAGCAACCTTCAACAGCTCGTTTTGCCAGTCTAAAAAGACCCCCAGCAACATCCAGCATGAGGAAGGCTTCTGCCAATCCTCAGGAGGTGCAAGGACTCTCTTCACGGAGTGCTTTTACTATTGGTAGGGCCAAAGCTTCTGGTATCTCTTGTTTGCCATCCCTTGTAAACCAATTATTGCCTTTTTTCTCTGCCACACGGCTTTTAACTGTATCTCAAACTCCTCTGGGAGAAAAGACAGCTTCCCGGCCAGTGATGGAGTCACTGCGAGCAAAGGGGGCATCTTGGAGAGTTCTGGCAGAAGTGTTGCTTTCTGACTTTCTTCATCCACCAAAAAGGAGACAGAGGAGGCCTGTAACATTCTTCAACTACAGGGAGAGGCCATGGGGCTTTTGCCATGGAGTCTCTCAACTGATTGCGGGATGCAGCCCCCTTTTGATGCAAAGTTCCTGGCAACAGCACCCTCGGAGGTACTCGGGAATTACAGACTTCCGGAACTGCCTACTCTATGCCCTCCTCTAATATGCACCCCCCTTTTGGCATCGAAAAGGAAGAAAAAAAAACCATTTCTAATGCTATTAAGTCTTTGTTGCCTTGCTCTAGGTTCAGGAATTTAACACGGCCTTGATTAATCAACAGTCTCTGATGATTAGTAACAGTTCTAGAGAACTAATACTTTCTTCTGTTACTTCACTCCGCATAAGTTCCTAGCCTTGTCTACAGGCCAATTCACACGGTCTGTTTGTAAAGACACATCTATGTTACTCCTTTCACTCCCACACCTTCTTGGCGGTAGGACGGCTCCCCCCGGCACAGCACCTGGCACAAAACCCCGCTATGCGCACACGCACACCTGCACTTACCCTGCACTCCGCTGCACACACACACACACACACACACCTCCCGCACACTAACACCCCCCTCCACATCCCTGCCATGCTACTTGCAGTGGCCCCGCCCCTGCCATCCCGGCCGGCTGGCAGCACTCACTCCTCACGTGCTTCCCCATGCCTTGCATTTCCTTGCTGCCCTCTCTGTAGCCTTCCCTCAACCTGCCTTTTCTCCCCTGCCTTGCATTGACGTGCTCACCCATCCCCCACCTGACTTCCTTTCACATTCGTCTAGCTCTGGCCTCACCTTTCCTTTTCCTTCTAGGACCCTCATTGCCTCACCTCGCCTCGCCAAGCAAGGCCACACAGAGCAGTTGGTCCTGGCCGCTTTTGTGTGCCAGCAGTCCTCGAATGTACTTCTCACCTGCCTTGCCTATCCTTGCCTTGCCTTGGCAACACAACAGTTTCCTTGCCTTGCCCTGCTAGCTCTCTGGAGCCTTGCATTCCTTTGCACGTCCATGCCCCGCCCTTGACCTGCCTACTGCTTTCCTCCAGGGCCTTGGATTGCCGAGCCCTTCTTGTTTCTGCCTGGCCTTCCCATCAGTGGACTTCCCTTCCTACGGCCAGCCTTGCCTCTAACGTCTGGGCCTTCTCTTGCCTACCACTCCATTTGCTTTGCCCTCACTGCTCTGGCCTTGCTTACCTCTCCCTTGACTTGCCCACAATTGCCTGCACTTGCTTTGCAGCGCCTTGCCTGCATGGAAGGCGAGGGCAAGAGTGGTAGGCAGGGCAAAGCAAAGCCAGCAAATTGTAGGTAGTGCAAGGCAAGGCAGCAGAGGCAAAGGAAGCAGAGCAAGGGTAGCTTAAGAAGAACTAGACAAGGTACTGAAGGCAAGGCAAGGCAAGGCCAAGAGACTCGGAGTGCCTTTCCTTGCCAAGGCAAGGACATAGTGCCAGTGTTGCTGGAGCAGATGGTAAGGTAGCACGGGGAGGAATAGAAAGTGCTGAGAACAGCGTGTGTGCTGCTAGTTTGAGGGGTGCAGTTGAAGTTGCAGGCAGCAAGATCTTCCTCAGCCCGCACTGTTTTGAGCTCTGTTTTTGCCAGATGGTTTCAAGTTGGTGGGCAGAATCCGCGAGAGGGCAAAGATTGGTTTGGGCCAAAGAGGTTTGTCTGCCTCTTGGAGTGCGGTATAAAGAAGAGTCCGCTCTTGGAAGGGGAAGATGAGGGAAATCTTTTTGTCCTGAGGTGCTGTTGATTTGAGTGCAGGGACGTTTGCAACTTGCCTCTGCCCTTGGGGTGGTTTCGAGCAGCGCCAGGCGCTTGGCCTTCTTTTGCAAGTCGTCAGCGCCATCGTGTGCTTGTTTCGAGGAGCGCTGACAGTGCCGGGGAAAAAGCCAAGCGCTTCGCTGGCGCCGCCCCAAGTCGTGTGCGAGCAGTTGCTGGAAGAGCTCCGCTGTGCATCCTGCCTCTTGGAGACACAAAAGAATGTGATCCTGCGTGTAGCGGGGAAGCAAGAGGAATCTTTTCTGTGTTGGCTGTGCAGTTTCTAAGCGGCAAAAGTCAAGGCAGCTCCAGCACGGCCTCTTTCTTTCAGAACCTTTTCTGTGCCATCATGAACATGCTCAACATGCAACTCGCACCCACTGAACTGCATCAAAGGTCCTGGAGAGACGCACTTTCCTTCAAGCTCTAGCTACCATCCTACCCTCCACCACTCGCCGATCCCAAAGCCCTTCCGAACATGCAGCAGCTGCACGCAGAGAACAAGTGCTAGAAGAAGGCGTTGGCCTTCAGAGTCCCTCTAAAGTCTGTAAACTAGGCGAAACATTGCAGTGACCAGCACTTTCCTTCGCAACTATCTACAGAGCGTCATCACATTCTCTCAGAGTGGCTAAGTCCACCCTTGCAGCACAGCAGCGTTTCCAGCCACAGTTGGGACTGAGAGATGGGCCAGGTGAGAAAGCATTTGTTGACTATCCCTCGTCTCTGGAAGACTTGATACTCGCAGCGCAATCACGTGCACACACCTTCAGTGTGGCCAAGTTCAAGCAGCTAGAGCTCACAGAGACGGGAGAGGCAGGAGAGAAGCCGTTCCAAAAGTACCGTGTACTTACAGCAGCATTCAAACTGTGCACAGCACTCTACAGCACTGTAGACCGTGGCTTCTCTGACAAGACGTGCCATCCCATTGTTGGCTCTCGCAGCTCGCTTGCTAGCTGCTCTCCTGAAGAAAAGAACTAGGAGGAAAAGCCAATGCTGGGCTGCACCTTCCCCTTGCCTCGTAAAGCCACTTCAACTCCCCGCTGCACTCTCTACTTCCCCTCTCCTTGGCATCGACCGCTGTGTTTTCTGCATCTGGGAGCCCAAAGGTAAGCGCCAGTGTTTCCAGGGATGCTTGGAAGAGGGAGAAGTAGTAGCACAAGTAGCTGCCGTTGAACTTCCTCCTTCTCAATGCTAACGTGAAGTCGGCAGGCAGGCGAGCGCCAGCCACGCTCCTTTCTCAGTTTGGACGCTGCGGACACGAGCCCGGTGCTCGGCGCCTTCGTTCGGCCTCTTTAGTAGCCATGTCGCGCTTTCATTCCGCCGGAGTCGAAGCGTCGTCTACTTGTGGCACAAAGAGCACGGTGCCGGCAGCCAAATGCTCCAGCCGACTGCTTCTGCCGACACACGCCTGGGCTATGCACTTTGCCTCTCAGCGCCATACAGCAGCACATTCGCTCTAAATGTAAAGGGAAAGATTCTCGGCTACGTCTGGCACAGAGAACAGCTTTAGTTCAACGGGCTTACCCAGAGCATGCCCCCGACGCGTGGGAACTTGTATTTGCACCACATTCCAGTCGCAGTCCTCTTTCCTTTACAGGCTGCACAGCGCCGTCAGATGGCCGTGCGCTCTGCACCTGCCTTCTCACTTCCAAGTAGCACCGCGCACATAAGAGCCTTGCAGGGAGAGAAGACGCGGCTAGGCGTCTCGCCCAGAAGAACGTGGCAGGGCGAAAAGGTGTTCTTCTTTTGTCTTCCTCGTCGCCCAGAGTGTGCTGCTGCGTTGAAAGTCTTGGCCAGCGAAAAGCTAATCCAGCAAGTATTTCTCTCCTGATGCATTGCGCTGAGCGAGAGCTGAGGAAAATCCTTGCACAGCACACTGTGGATGCGTGCAGGACACACGCTGAAGAGCGGCACGGCTAAAAGTCATCGCTGGGCTTCAGTTCTGTCCAGAGCGCAGAAGGCGAAGAACGAAGCAGCTGGGCACCGGCTGCATGTACATAGTGGAGCGAATTTCACATGTCCAGCCAAGAGCTGCTTCACAAGCAGATTCAGCTGAGAATGTTCTGGCTGCTTCACAAAGGAAGGTGCTGTGTTGCACTCCTGGACACTACCTGGTCAGAAGCAGGTTCTTACACCTTCAATGCTGCAGAGTCCATGCAGCTGGAGCACAGGCAGAAGGACGCGTCCAGCTAGAAGGCGTTCTTCAAGTACCCCCCTCTTCCAAGTAGCCTTGAAACTGAGCACAACACACTGCGGCTCGGCAGCTTCCTTCTCAGATAGACGTGCCGTCACATTATGCACTCTCGCAGCTCCGTTGCCCACTTGCAGCAGCTGCTGCCAAAGAAAAAAGCTCCAGAAGTAAAAGCCACTGCTGGGCTGCCCTTTCCCCTTGCCTCACGTCAAGCACCTGAAACTGTCCGCTGCACTCTCTATTCCCATTCTCCGTCGCATCTACCACTGTAATGTCTGCATCTCGAAGCATAAACCCCGGCACAGTTCTCTCCTGGGAAAGCTGGAAGAGAAATAGGTAGCCGCACAAGTAGCTGCAAGTTTCCGACTGCTAAGATGAATCCGAAAACAAGCGAGTGGCAGCCACGCTTCCTCTTGCAGCCTGTGCGATGCACACAGCAGCTCCGTGCTCTGCCTTCGTTCTTACGCTCGTCGTAGCAGGTTGCGCTTTCGTTTTGCTGGAGACGACCCGTCGTCTACTTCTCGCGCAGAGAGCGCGGTGCCGGCAGCCAAATGCTGCAGGCTGCTGCTTCTGCCGAAACACGCCTGGGCTATGCAATTTCTCTCGAGCGCTAGGTAGCACAACATTCTGTCTGCGTTGTGGTCTTTATCTTAAGGGAAAGATTCTCGGCTACGGCTCGCCCAGAGAACTGTTCCGGGACAATACATGTGTTTTATTACCCCTTCTCGCAAGAAGACTGTGGTGCTGCGTTGGAACTGTTGGCCAGTGCAAGGCTAATCCATCATGTGCTTCCCTCCTGATGCATTTTGCTGAGCGAGAGCTGA